>NC_069501.1:136797483-137027483 GCF_027579735.1 Bombina bombina | reverse complement strand
GAGGGAAAGAGAGAGAGCGAGCGAGGGAAAGAGAGAGAGCGAGCGAGGGAAAGAGAGAGAGCGAGCGAGGGAAAGAGAGAGAGCGAGCGAGGGAAAGAGAGAGAGCGAGCGAGGGAAAGAGAGAGAGCGAGCGAGGGAAAGAGAGAGAGCGAGCGAGGGAAAGAGAGAGAGCGAGCGAGGGAAAGAGAGAGAGCGAGAGAGCGAAAGAGAGAAAGCAAGGGAAAGAGAGAGAGCAAGGGAAAGAGAGAGAGCAAGGGAAAGAGAGAGAGCAAGGGAAAGAGAGAGAGCAAGGGAAAGAGAGAGAGCAAGGGAAAGAGCAAGGGAAAGAGAGAGAGAGAGAGCGAGGGAAAGAGAGAGAGCGCGAGGGAAAGAGAGAGAGAGAGAGCGCGAGGGAAAGAGAGAGAGCGAGGGAAAGAGAGAGAGCGAGGGAAAGAGAGAGAGCGAGGGAAAGAGAGAGAGCGAGGGAAAGAGAGAGCGAGCGAGGGAAAGAGAGAGCGAGCGAGGGAAAGAGAGAGCGAGCGAGGGAAAGAGAGAGCGAGCGAGGGAAAGAGAGCGAGCGAGGGAAAGAGAGAGCGAGCGAGGGAAAGAGAGAGCGAGCGAGGGAAAGAGAGAGCGAGCGAGGGAAAGAGAGAGCGAGCGAGGGAAAGAGAGAGCGAGCGAGGGAAAGAGAGAGAGCGAGCGAGGGAAAGAGAGAGAGCGAGCGAGGGAAAGAGAGAGAGCGAGCGAGGGAAAGAGAGAGAGCGAGCGAGGGACAGAGAGAGAGCGAGCGAGGGAAAGAGAGAGAGCGAGCGAGGGAAAGAGAGAGAGCGAGCGAGGGAAAGAGAGAGAGCGAGCGAGGGAAAGAGAGAGAGCGAGCGAGGGAAAGAGAGAGAGCGAGCGAGGGAAAGAGAGAGAGCGAGCGAGGGAAAGAGAGAGAGCGAGCGAGGGAAAGAGAGAGAGCGAGCGAGGGAAAGAGAGAGAGCGAGCGAGGGAAAGAGAGAGAGCGAGCGAGGGAAAGAGAGAGAGCGAGCGAGGGAAAGAGAGAGAGCGAGCGAGGGAAAGAGAGAGAGCGAGCGAGGGAAAGAGAGAGAGCGAGCGAGGGAAAGAGAGAGAGCGAGCGAGGGAAAGAGAGAGAGCGAGCGAGGGAAAGAGAGAGAGCGAGCGAGGGAAAGAGAGAGAGCGAGCGAGGGAAAGAGAGAGAGCGAGAGAGCGAAAGAGAGAAAGCAAGGGAAAGAGAGAAAGCAAGGGAAAGAGAGAGAGCAAGGGAAAGAGAGAGAGCAAGGGAAAGAGAGAGAGCAAGGGAAAGAGCAAGGGAAAGAGAGAGAGAGAGAGCGAGGGAAAGAGAGAGAGCGAGCGAGCGAGGGAAAGAGAGAGAGCGAGCGAGGGAAAGAGAGAGAGAGCGAGCGAGGGAAAGAGAGAGCGAGCGAGGGAAAGAGAGAGCGAGCGAGGGAAAGAGAGAGCGAGCGAGGGAAAGAGAGAGCGAGCGAGGGAAAGAGAGAGCGAGCGAGGGAAAGAGAGAGCGAGCGAGGGAAAGAGAGAGCGAGCGAGGGAAAGAGAGAGCGAGCGAGGGAAAGAGAGAGCGAGCGAGGGAAAGAGAGAGAGCGAGCGAGGGAAAGAGAGAGAGCGAGCGAGGGAAAGAGAGAGAGCGAGCGAGGGAAAGAGAGAGAGCGAGCGAGGGAAAGAGAGAGAGCGAGCGAGGGAAAGAGAGAGAGCGAGCGAGGGAAAGAGAGAGAGCGAGCGAGGGAAAGAGAGAGAGCGAGCGAGGGAAAGAGAGAGAGCGAGCGAGGGAAAGAGAGAGAGCGAGCGAGGGAAAGAGAGAGAGCGAGCGAGGGAAAGAGAGAGAGCGAGAGAGCGAAAGAGAGAAAGCAAGGGAAAGAGAGAGAGCAAGGGAAAGAGAGAGAGCAAGGGAAAGAGAGAGAGCAAGGGAAAGAGCAAGGGAAAGAGAGAGAGATAGCGAGGGAAAGAGAGAGAGCGCGAGGGAAAGAGAGAGAGAGAGAGCGCGAGGGAAAGAGAGAGAGCGAGGGAAAGAGAGAGAGCGAGGGAAAGAGAGAGAGCGAGGGAAAGAGAGAGAGAGCGAGGGAGGGAAAGAGAGAGAGCGAGCGACGGAAAGAGAGAGAGCGAGGGAGGGAAAGAGAGAGAGCGAGGGAGGGAAAGAGAGAGAGCGAGGGAGGGAAAGAGAGAGAGCGAGGGAGCGAGGGAAAGAGAGGGAGCGAGGGAAAGAGAGAGAGCAAGGGAAAGAGAGAGAGAGCGAGGGAAAGAGAGAGAGAGCGAGGGAAAGAGAGAGAGAGCGAGGGAAAGAGAGAGAGAGAGCGAGGGAAAGAGAGAGAGAGAGCGAGGGAAAGAGAGAGAGAGAGCGAGGGAAAGAGAGAGAGCGAGCGAGGGAAAGAGAGAGAGAGAGAGCGAGGGAAAGAGAGAGAGAGAGCGAGGGAAAGAGAGAGAGAGAGCGAGGGAAAGAGAGAGAGAGAGCGAGGGAAAGAGAGAGAGAGAGCGAGGGAAAGAGAGAGAGAGAGCGAGGGAAAGAGAGAGAGAGCGAGGGAAAGAGAGAGAGAGCGAGGGAAAGAGAGAGAGAGCGAGGGAAAGAGAGAGAGAGCGCGAGGGAAAGAGAGAGAGAGCGCGAGGGAAAGAGAGAGAGAGCGCGAGGGAAAGAGAGAGAGAGCGAGGGAAAGAGAGAGAGAGCGAGGGAAAGAGAGAGAGAGCGAGGGAAAGAGAGAGAGAGCGAGGGAAAGAGAGAGAGAGCGAGGGAAAGAGAGAGAGAGCGAGGGAAAGAGAGAGAGAGCGAGGGAAAGAGAGAGAGAGCGAGGGAAAGAGCAGTTTCCTCCTTGGGTGCAGCAATCTCTTTGCAGGGGTTAAAATATCATTAAATACAGAAGCAGTGCATAATCGACAAATGCATAAAGAAAGACAATGCAATCGATTTATTTTATGACAAATTTGATATTTCTTTGATTTCCCTGCCCCTATATCATGTGACAGCCATTAGTCTATCACAGAATCATATACACTGAGAGCTCTTGCACATGCTCGGTAGGAGCTCCTGCCTCAGAAACTGCGCAAAAAAAAAAAGAGATTGTGTAAAATTTTATAATAGACGTAAATAGATTTATTTTTTATTCATGCTCTATCTGAATCATGAAAAAAAATGACTTTAAATGTATAGCTTGCCAGAATTAGTTATGCAAATCTTACATGCTCTGACAAATTACGTTGTGTAATGTTTGTGTTTGCATGTCCCTTTAACAATTAAACATATGCTTAAAAAGTATATTGTTAAAAATGTGAGTTCCTGTATTACTCACGCATAGCACAGTTATATGGGGTAGACAGTCCCTTATTCATCCAAAATACAGCCCCAGGGTCAGAGTGGCCAACATGCTTCACTTCAATCTTTTCATTGCGTGGGAAAAGTGATAACTGCCTCTCTTTCTCCTTGTTAAACAATTCAACTTGAATCTGAGAGATCTCTGCATTTGAAAGTCTAGTTGCCGGTGCAGTTGAAAAGAATCCTAAAAAAAAAACAAAAAGGAAAAAAACATGAGAACAAATTTGTCAATTAGAACAGAAAGGACCAGAGCAGGAAAAACAACTCAAACAAACGATGTTTTAGCTAACAAATCTACCATACGTATTAGGGTAACCACCTTAAGTTCAGACCAAACCTTAACAGTATTGCGCCAAGCACAGCAAACACACTATGTATAATAGCACATAAACACAAACTTGCACATTAATATTCACACTCTCTCTCACACACAAAGACACTAATGCTCTCATACACACTCTCACACACAAATACACTCACTATCGCACAGACACACACTATCTCACACACACAAAGACACTAATGCTCTCATACACACTCTCATTCACATTCTCACACACAAATACACTCACTATCGCACACACACACACACAAAGACACTGATGCTCTCATACACACTCTCACACACAAATACACTCACTATCGCATAGACACACACACACACACACACCCTCACACACACAAAGACACTGATGCTCTCATACACACTCCCTCACACACACAAAGACACTGATGCTCTCATACACACTCTCACACACACTCACACACAAATACACTCACTATCGCACAGACACACGCAAAAAGGCACTATGCTCTCATACACACTCTCACACACAAATGCACTCACTATCGCATAGACACACACACACTCCCTCACACACACAGACACTGATGCTCTCATACACACTCCCTCACACACACAAAGACACTGATGCTCTCATACACACTCACACACACTCCCTCACACACACACAAAGACACTAATGCTCTCATACACACTCTCACACACAAATACACTCACTATCGCACAGACACACACAAAAAGGCACTATGCTCTCATACTCACTCACACACACTCTCACACACAAATACACTCACTATCGCACAGACACATACACACACACAGACACTAATGCTCTCATTCACACTCTCACACACAAATACACTCACTATCGCATAGACACACACACACTCCCTCACACACAAAGACACTGATGCTCTCATACACACTCCCTCATACACACAAAGACACTGATTCTCTCATACACACTCTCTCACAAACACTCCCTCACACACACACAAAGACACTGATGCTCTCATACACACTCCCTCACACACACTCCCTCACACACAGACACTGATGCTCTCATACACACTCTCACACACAAATACACTCACTATCGCACAGACACACACTCCCTCACACAAAGACACTGATGCTCTCATACACACACTCACACACAAATACACTCACTATCGCACAGACACACACTCCTTCACACACACAAAGACACTGATGCTCTCATACACACTCTCACACACAAATACACTCACTATCGCACAGACACACACTCCCTCACACAAAGACACTGATGCTCTCATACACACTCACACACAAATACACTCACTATCGCACAGACACACACTCCTTCACACACACACAGACACTGATGCTCTCATACACACTCTCACACACAAATACACTCACTATCGCACAGACACACACTCCTTCACACAAAGACACTGATGCTCTCATACACACTCACACACAAATACACTCACTATCGCACAGACACACACTCCCTCACACAAAGACACTGATGCTCTCATACACACTCTCACACACAAATACACTCACTATAGCACAGACACTCCCTCACACAAAGACACTGATGCTCTCATACACACTCTCACACACAAATACACTCACTATCGCACAGACACACACACACACACACACACTCCCTCACACACACACACACAAAGACACTAATGCTCCCATACACACTCTCACACACAAATGCACTCACTATCGCACAGACACACACACATACACTCCCTCACACACACAAAGACACTAATGCTCTCATACACACTCACACACAAATACACTCACTATCGCACAGACACACACACACACTCTCTCACACACACAAAGACACTAATGCTCTCATACACACACACACAAATGCACTCACTATCGCACAGACACACACTCCCTCACACACAAAGACACTAATGCTCCCATACACACACTCACACACAAATACACTCACTATTGCACAGACACACACTTCCTCACACACATAAAGACACTAATGCTCCCATACACACTCTCACACACAAATACACTCTCCCTCCCACAGACATACACACACTCTCCCTCCCACAAAGACACTAATGCTCTCATACACACTCACACACAAATACACTCACTATCGCACAGACACGGTTAGACACTGACAAACACAAAGACACACACACTAGGGACAGACCGATATCGTTTTTTCATGGCCAATACAGATTATTGACTGCTGTTCAGGCAGATAACCGATAACAGGGGCCAATATTCTGTACATTTAAAGTTTTGAAAAATCTACACAATTTCTACACAAATCTGATATAAACTGAACATGCTTATTGGAATTTTAAAACATTAAAAGTAAACAACTGTTAAAAATAAAATGCTTGAAAATTAACTTATTAAATTGCTTCCCAAATCATAGAAAAATGGCATAAATACCTTTTAAACTGCACACTAATATGAAATTAAATTTAAGTCACTACTGCAAAGCTAGACACTAGACGATTTCTTCAGTACTCCCAGTTAAGTAGAAAAACATAGTGCAGAAAGCATAACATTTCAGCATGTTCTCCTGTTAAACTGCTTGTTTTTTTCATATATTGCTGCCACTTCACTAAAAACACACTCGCTTGGTACACTTTACAGATAAAGGTTAAAAGTAAAGATATATATATATATATATATATATATATATACACTGCGACTTGACAGAGAAAGAAAAGACATGCTTGAATAACAGAATTTATGCTTACCTGATAAATTACTTTCTCCAACGGTGTGTCCGGTCCACGGCGTCATCCTTACTTGTGGGATATTCTCTTCCCCAACAGGAAATGGCAAAGAGCAAAGCTGGTCATATGATCCCTCCTAGGCTCCGCCTACCCCAGTCATTCGACCGACGTACAGGAGGAAATATGCATAGGAGAATACTATGTGGTGACTGTAGTTAGAGAAAATAATTCATCAGACCTGATTAAAAAAACCAGGGCGGGCCGTGGACCGGACACACCGTTGGAGAAAGTAATTTATCAGGTAAGCATAAATTCTGTTTTCTCCAACATAGGTGTGTCCGGTCCACGGCGTCATCCTTACTTGTGGGAACCAATACCAAAGCTTTAGGACACGGATGAAGGGAGGGAGCAAATCAGGTCACCTAAATGGAAGGCACCACGGCTTGCAAAACCTTTCTCCCAAAAATAGCCTCTGAAGAAGCAAAAGTATCAAATTTGTAAAATTTGGCAAAAGTGTGCAGTGAAGACCAAGTCGCTGCCTTACATATCTGGTCAACAGAAGCCTCGTTCTTGAAGGCCCATGTGGAAGCCACAGCCCTAGTGGAGTGAGCTGTGATTCTTTCAGGAGGCTGCCGTCCTTTAAGCCAAAAAGAAAGAGAGGTAGAAGTTGCTTTTTGACCTCTCCTTTTACCAGAATAAACAACAAACAAAGAAGAAGTTTGTCTGAAATCTTTAGTGGCCTCTAAATAGAATTTTAGAGCACGGACTACGTCCAAATTGTGTAACAAACGTTCCTTCTTTGAAACTGGATTCGGGCACAAAGAAGGTACAACTATCTCCTGGTTAATATTCTTGTTGGAAACAACTTTCGGAAGAAAACCAGGCTTAGTACGCAAAACCACCTTATCTGCATGGAACACCAGATAGGGCGGAGAACACTGCAGAGCAGATAACTCAGAAACTCTTCTAGCAGAAGAAATTGCAACCAAAAACAAAACTTTCCAAGATAATAACTTAATATCTACGGAATGTAAGGGTTCAAACGGAACCCCTTGAAGAACTGAAAGAACTAGATTAAGACTCCAGGGAGGAGTCAAAGGTCTGTAAACAGGCTTGATTCTAACCAGAGCCTGAACAAACGCTTGAACGTCTGGCACAGCTGCCAGCCTTTTGTGAAGTAAAACAGATAACGCAGAAATCTGTCCCTTCAGAGAACTTGCAGATAATCCCTTCTCCAAACCCTCTTGTAGAAAGGATAAAATCCTAGGAATTTTTATCTTGTTCCATGGGAATCCTTTAGATTCACACCAATAGATATATTTTTTCCATATCTTATGGTAAATTTTTCTAGTTACAGGCTTTCTAGCCTGAATCAGAGTATCTATTACAGAATCTGAAAACCCACGCTTTGATAAAATCAAGCGTTCAATCTCCAAGCAGTCAGTTGGAGAGAAACCAGATTCGGATGTTCGAATGGACCTTGAACAAGAAGGTCCTGTCTCAAAGGTAGCTTCCATGGTGGAGCCGATGACATATTCACCAGGTCTGCATACCAAGTCCTGCGTGGCCACGCAGGAGCTATCAAGATCACCGAAGCCCTCTCCTGGTTGATCCTGGCTACCAGCCTGGGAATGAGAGGAAACGGTGGGAAAACATAAGCTAGGTTGAAGGTCCAAGGTGCTACTAGTGCATCTACTAGAGTCGCCTTGGGATCCCTGGATCTGGACCCGTAACAAGGAACCTTGAAGTTCTGACGAGACGCCATCAGATCCATGTCTGGAATGCCCCATAATTGAGTTATTTGGGCAAAGATTTCCGGGTGGAGTTCCCACTCCCCCGGATGGAATGTCTGACGACTCAGAAAATCCGCTTCCCAATTTTCCACCCCTGGGATGTGGATTGCAGACAAGTGGCAGGAGTGATCCTCCGCCCATTGAATTATCTTGGTCACTTCCTCCATCGCCAGGGAACTCCTTGTTCCCCCCTGATGGTTGATATATGCAACTGTCGTCATGTTGTCTGATTGAAACCTTATGAATTTGGCCTTTGCTAGATGAGGCCAAGCTTTGAGAGCATTGAATATCGCTCTCAGTTCCAGAATGTTTATCGGGAGAAGAGATTCTT
This sequence comes from Bombina bombina, assembly GCF_027579735.1. Classification (NCBI taxonomy): domain Eukaryota; kingdom Metazoa; phylum Chordata; class Amphibia; order Anura; family Bombinatoridae; genus Bombina; species Bombina bombina. Next base: position 137,019,025 of record NC_069501.1, on the reverse strand, counting down.
CCCGAGACCATAGACCCTGAGCTTTCAGGGGTTCCCAGACCGCGCCCCAGCCCACCAGACTGGCGTCGGTCGTGACAATGACCCACTCTGGTCTGCGGAAGCTCATTCCCTGTGACAGGTTGTCCAGAATTAGCCACCAACGGAGTGAATCTCTGGTCCTTTGATCTACTTGAATCGTCGGAGACAAGTCTGTATAATCCCCATTCCACTGTCTGAGCATGCACAGTTGTAATGGTCTTAGATGAATTCGTGCAAAAGGAACTATGTCCATTGCTGCAACCATCAATCCTATTACTTCCATGCACTGCGCTATGGAAGGACGAAGAACAGAATGAAGAACTTGACAAGAGCTTAGAAGTTTTGATTTTCTGACCTCTGTCAGAAAAATTCTCATTTCTAAGGAGTCTATTATTGTTCCCAAGAAGGGAACTCTTGTTGACGGGGAAAGAGAACTTTTTTCTATGTTTACTTTCCATCCGTGAGATCTGAGAAAGGCTAGGACGATGTCCGTATGAGCCTTTGCTTTTGACAGAGACGACGCTTGAATCAGGATGTCGTCCAAGTACGGTACTACTGCAATGCCCCTTGGTCTTAGAACCGCTAGAAGGGACCCTAGTACCTTTGTGAAAATTCTCGGAGCAGTGGCTAATCCGAAAGGAAGTGCCACAAACTGGTAATGCTTGTCCAGAAAAGCGAACCTTAGGAACTGATGATGTTCCTTGTGGATAGGAATATGGAGGTACGCATCCTTTAAATCCACCGTGGTCATAAATTGACCTTCCTGGATGGTAGGAAGGATCGTTCGAATGGTTTCCATTTTGAATGATGGAACCCTGAGAAATTTGTTTAGGATCTTGAGATCTAGAATTGGTCTGAACGTTCCCTCTTTTTTGGGAACTATGAACAGGTTGGAGTAAAATCCCATCCCTTGTTCTCTTATTGGAACTGGATGAATTACTCCCATCCTTAACAGGTCTTCTACACAATGTAAGAATGCCTGTCTTTTTATTTGGTTTGAAGATAATTGAGACCTGTGGAACCTTCCCCTTGGGGGTAGTTCCTTGAATTCCAGGAGATAACCTTGAGAAACTATCTCTAGTGCCCAAGGATCCTGAACATCTCTTGCCCAGGCCTGAGCAAAGAGAGAAAGTCTGCCCCCCACCAGATCCGGTGCCATCCCTTCATGCTGTTTTGGTAGCAGTGGCAGGCTTCTTGGCCTGCTTACCCTTGTTCCAGCCTTGCATCGGTCTCCAGGCTGGTTTGGGTTGAGAAGTATTACCCTCTTGCTTAGAGGATGTAGAAGTAGAGGCTGGTCCGTTTCTGCGAAAGGGACGAAAATTAGGCTTATTTCTAGCCTTAAAAGACCTATCCTGAGGAAGGGCGTGGCCCTTTCCTCCGGTGATGTCTGAAATAATCTCTTTCAAATCAGGACCAAACAGTGTTTTGCCCTTGAAAGGGATGTTAAGCAATTTTGTCTTGGAAGACACATCCGCTGACCAAGACTTTAGCCAGAGCGCTCTGCGCGCCACAATAGCAAACCCTGAATTTTTCGCCGCTAATCTCGCTAATTGCAAAGCGGCATCTAGAATAAAAGAGTTAGCCAATTTAAGTGCATGAACTCTGTCCATAATCTCCTCATACGAAGATTCCTTATCTAGCGACTTTTCTAGTTCTTCGAACCAGAAACACGCTGCCGTAGTGACAGGAACAATGCATGAAATTGGTTGAAGAAGGTAACCTTGCTGAACAAACATTCTTTTAAGCAAACCCTCTAATTTTTTATCCATAGGATCTTTAAAAGCACAACTATCTTCTATGGGAATAGTAGTGCGTTTGTTTAGAGTAGAGACCGCCCCCTCGACCTTGGGGACTGTCTGCTATAAGTCCTTTCTGGGGTCGACTATAGGAAATAATTTCTTAAATATAGGGGGAGGCACAAAAGGTATGCCGGGCCTTTCCCATTCCTTGTTTACTATGTCCGCCACCCGCTTGGGTATAGGAAAAACATCGGGGGGCACCGGAACCTCTAGGAACTTGTCCATCTTACATAATTTCTCTGGAATGACCAAATTGTCACAATCATCCAGAGTAGATAATACCTCCTTAAGCAGTGCGCGGAGATGTTCTAATTTAAATTTAAATGTTACAACATCAGGTTCAGCTTGTTGAGAAATTTTCCCTGAATCTGAAATTTCTCCCTCAGACAAAACCTCCCTCCTGGCCCCTTCAGATTGGTGTGAGGGTATGTCAGAAGCGTTATCATCAGCGTCCTCTTGCTCTTCAGTGTTTAAAACAGAGCAATCGCGCTTTCTTTGATAAGTAGGCATTTTAGATAAAATATTTGCAATAGAATTATCCATAACAGCCGTTAATTGTTGCATAGTAATAAGTATTGGCGCACTAGATGTACTAGGGGCCTCTTGTGTGGGCAAAACTGGTGTAGACACAGAAGGGGGTGATGCAGTACCATGCTTACTCCCCTCATCTGAAGAATCATCTTGGGCACTATTATTATCTGTGGCATCATTGTCCCTACTTTGTTTGGACACCATGTCACAATTATCACATATATTTAAATGGGGAGACACATTGGCTTTCATACATATAGAACATCGTTTATCTGATGGTTCAGACATGTTAAACAGGCTTAAACTTGTCAACAAAGCACAAAAAACGTTTTAAAATAAAACCGTTACTGTCACTTTAAATTTTAAACAGAACACACTTTATTACTGAATATGCGAAAAAGTATGAAGCAATTGTTCAAAATTCACCAAAATTTCACCACAGTGTCTTAAAGCCTTAAAAGTATTGCACACCAAATTTGAAAGCTTTAACCCTTAAAATAACGGAACCGGAGCCGTTTTTACATTTAACCCCTATACAGCCCCAGGAATCTGCTTTGCTGAGACCCAACCAAGCCCAGAGGGGAATACGATACCAAATGACGCCTTCTATAAGCTTTTTCAGTGGATCTTAGCTCCTCACACATGCATCTGCATACCTTGCCTTCCAAAAACAACTGCGCATTAGTGGCGCGAAAATGAGGCTCTGCCTATGACTAGAGAAGGCCCCCATCTGAAAAAGGTGTCCATACAGTGCCTGCCGTTTTTTAACAACAATCCCCAAGATTATAATAACTATAAAGCGCTATAATCTGTCAAACATGCTTAGCAAGAAATCGTTTTAGCCCAGAAAAATGTCTACCAGTTTTTTAAGCCCTTATAAAGCCTTTAGTCTTATACTTAATCTAAGAAAATGGCTTACCGGTCCCCATAGGGAAAATGACAGCCTTCCAGCATTACCAAGTCGTGTTAGAAATGTGGCCATCATACCTCAGGCAGAAAAGTCTGCCAACTGCTTCCCCCAACTGAAGTTACTTCATCTCAACAGTCCTGTGTGGAAACAGCAATCGATTTTAGTAACGTTTGCTAAAATCATCTTCCTCTCACAAACAGAAATCTTCTTCTCTTTTCTGTTTCAGAGTAAATAGTACATACCAGCACTATTTTAAAATAACAAACACTTGATTGAAGAATAAAAACTACATTTAAACACCAAAAAACTCTTAGCCATCTCCGTGGAGATGTTGCCTGTGCAACGGCAAAGAGAATGACTGGGGTAGGCGGAGCCTAGGAGGGATCATATGACCAGCTTTGCTGGGCTCTTTGCCATTTCCTGTTGGGGAAGAGAATATCCCACAAGTAAGGATGACGCCGTGGACCGGACACACCTATGTTGGAGAAATCAGTGCTAGATTTATTTGCTTTCATTTTTAATATGCTCATATATTTACCGGATTGCAAATAACTTCCCTGGTACCGAGGAGTGGACTAAAAGTTTCTTTATTATGTCACTTAAAGGCAGCTTTATACATATGTACCAGCGCCACCTAATGGTCAGAGCATTGTTATCCACTGCTAGAGAATATTGATATTAGTCTCCTGCATAGCTTTCTACTCAAGGTTTGTTGTTGTGGACATTTGATTGATGTGCCTGAACTATAATTTTTTTAAATGTTTTTTTTCTATGCCCACAAAAGGAGAAAATAAAATATTTAAATAAAAAAAATCATCAAATATAGCAGCTTTAGTGAAATGTTTTGCAAACGTGTAAAATTTATACGAATGCAACAAATAATGTTCGATTTGTGACAGCAATTAGAAAGCAGATTGATTTTAAGTATTGCTGACCCCTATGAGCAAATTAAAAGTAATTTAGCTCTGTGTACTTCAGGGAAACTATGTAGCTTTAAGTGCCACTTAACCCTTTGAGTGCTAAGCACTTTCCCACCTGGGTGCTAATATTTTCTATGTTATTTTTTATTTTAACTTCTTTTTTTTTTTTTTTACAGACACCCAAGACTTACACTTTTGGAAAGGTTAGGCGATTACCTTTCCAACGGTGGGTCTTGGTGGTCTGTAGCTGCTTAGATGCCTGAGATACAGGCTTCTAAGCAGCATGCCTCCTCCTCCTATACTTAACATTGTTAAGTATAAATAAAGTTGTGCTGTGACGTCATCACGTCATTGCACTTGACGTCATCACGTCACAGCGCATCACGTGAAGCCCCGGCGATGCCTGTCACTCTACAGACACAATCGCTGGGGTAGGAGCCCCCAGATCTCCCTCAAGGTGGGAGAGTGCTCATGACGGCTCTGAGCCGTCATTAGCACCAGAGTGAGAAACTCTGTGACGGCTCAGAGCACTCAAAGGGTTAAAGGGACACTGAACCCAATTTTTTTCTTTCGTGATTCTGATAGAGCATAGGTTGTCCTTGCTGATTGGACAGCACCAATAAACAAGTGCTGTCCATGGTTGTAAACCAATAATTTGCTGGCTCCTTAGCTTAGGTGCCTTCTTTTTCAAATAAAGATAGCAAGAGAACAAAGAAAAATTGATAATAGAAGCAAATTAGAAAGTTACTTAAAATTACACACTCTATCTGAATCATGAAAGAAAACAATTTGGGTTCAGTGACCCTTTAAAGATCACATTTTCCGAGGGGCGGAGCCTGGAGGGAGAGCGGAATGGCCGCATAAGTGCGGAGCTCCAGGCAGCCAAATAAGTGTAGAGGCGTTTTAAAGCAACTAAAGCCAAGCAGTCTTATGAGGTGAGGGGAAGTGAGACTGGACTGAGAGAGTTGTTTTCTGGGCACAGTGGAGCCCAGCAGCATCCGACACGCAGACAATCCAAGAGGCGGCAAGCAGTGCACAGAGACCGCGGCCATGTCGGGAGCCCACGTGGCGTAGCTGCAAATTCCGCTCTCTGTAAAATCTGGAGAACAAGCGTGGAGACACGCAGACAAGGCTTAAGTGAACACCGCAAAGCAGTTGTGAAAACCGGCTGGGTGGATGAGGGACGGAAGGAAGCCATAACATGCAGGAACAAGGTAACTCAGAGGACACTATAGTGCATCATAGAGGTGCTGCTTAAAAACGGAGCACACTATCAGTAACACTTATCTTTGAAAGTGGGAGAAAATATATGCTGTTAAGCCCGCAAAAGTAATCAACATTTAAGCCCTAATGGAACCTATACACTCCACAGTATTTTGGGTGTGACACAGTGAGACACATAGACCGCCACAGCTACACTCCTGCCTCATCCCTGGGACATATAAGACAAGTGCCAGAAATATGGGTGATGCACATTGTGGATAACAATAAAAGTTAGAGGTAGCCGACATATCCAACTGCAGATCCCCCAGCTGCAGAGAGACTTTTAATAATAAAAACAGGAGACACTTTGTAATTGAGACTTATAGGATCAGTTAAAAGCTATAACTGCAGAGTGTCACAAGAAGCATTTTTCATATTACTGGGGGTAAGCTGCAAAAATGGCCTCCAAAAGAAACATAAAGGCTACACCACTAAATAAGCAATCTACAGCACCCATTTTTTTCAAAGCTACAAGAGGGGAGAAGTCCCCAGAACAACAATCACCTTAGTCAGATATAGACAGAGACAGTGACCCAGGCCTACAAACAGGGGCTGGAAGTCAGGAACCATTGACTAAAGCTGATCTAGATCAGTTGGTGTCGAAGCAAGACATATCTGCAAACTTTGGGATTCTCCTAGAGAAAATTGAGGCCCTGCAGAATACGGTCACTAGCAGTTTGACGGAGCTTAAGCAGGAAGTGGGGGAACTAGGCTCTAGAGTTGAATCTCTTGAAGAAAGCGGGGACACCCTAGCAGAAGGGCTAAACGACATCACGACACAGATGACAGCACAGCAGCAAGAATTAGAAGATATTCACGACAAGTTTGAAGATCTTGAGAACCGCAGTCGTCGCTGCAATATACGCTTGAAAGGTGTCCCTGAGTCAGTGACCCTGAAAGACCTGAATGTGTATTTATTAAATATATTGCAGGGCATTACAGGGGCTGGAGGTGACGAGAAATTCCAGATAGAGAGGGCCCACAGGTCACTTAGGCCGAAACCTAAAGGAGATGACCCGCCACGAGACATTATAATTCGGATGCTCAGATTCCAAGAAAAAACATAATTTATGCTTACCTGATAAATTTATTTCTCTTGTAGTGTATTCAGTCCACGGATCATCCATTACTTATGGGATATATTCCCTTCCCAACAGGAAGTTGCAAGAGGATCACCCAAAGCAAAGCTGCTATATAGCTCCTCCCCTCCACGTCATATCCAGTCATTCGACCGAAACAAGACAAGAAAGGAGAAACCATAGGGAGCAGTGGTGACTGGAGTTCTAATTAAAATTTAGATCTGCCTTAAAAAAGACAGGGCGGGCCGTGGACTGAATACACTACAAGAGAAATAAATTTATCAGGTAAGCATAAATTATGTTTTCTCTTGTTAAGTGTATTCAGTCCACGGATCATCCATTACTTATGGGATACCAATACCAAAGCTAAAGTACACGGATGATGGGAGGGACAAGGCAGGAACTTAGACGGAAGGAACCACTGCCTGTAGAACCTTTCTCCCAAAAACAGCCTCCGAAGAAGCAAAAGTGTCAAATTTGTAAAATTTTGAAAAAGTGTGAAGTGAAGACCAAGTTGCAGCCTTGCAAATCTGTTCAACAGAGGCCTCATTCTTAAAGGCCCAGGTGGAAGCCACAGCTCTAGTGGAATGAGCTGTAATTCTTTCAGGGGGCTGCTGTCCAGCAGTCTCATAGGCTAAACGTATTATGCTACGAAGCCAAAAGGAGAGAGAGGTTGCCGAAGCTTTTTGACCTCTCCTCTGTCCAGAGTACACGACAAACAGGGAAGAAGTTTGACGAAAATCTCTAGTTGCCTGTAAATAGAACTTCAGGGCACGGACTACGTCCAGATTATGCAAAAGTCGTTCCTTCTTTGAAGAAGGATTAGGACATAATGATGGAACAACAATCTCCTGATTGATATTCCTGTTAGAAACTACCTTAGGTAAAAACCCAGGTTTAATACGCAGAACTACCTTGTCTGAATGGAAAATCAGGTAAGGAGAATCACAATGTAAGGCAGATAACTCAGAGACTCTTCGAGCCAAGGAAATAGCCATCAAAAACAGAACTTTCCAAGATAAAAGCTTAATATCAATGGAATGAAGGGGTTCAAACGGAACACCCTGAAGAACTTTAAAAACCAAGTTTAAGCTCCACGGAGGAGCAACAGTCTTAAACACAGGCTTAATCCTAGCCAAAGCCTGACAAAAAGCCTGGACGTCTGGAACTTCTGCCAGACGTTTGTGTAAAAGAATAGACAGAGCAGAAATCTGTCCCTTCAACGAACTAGCAGATAAGCCCTTTTCTAAACCTTCTTGTAGAAAAGACAATATCCTAGGAATCCTAACCTTACTCCATGAGTAACTCTTGGATTCACACCAATATAAATATTTACGCCATATGTTATGGTACATTTTTCTGGTAACAGGTTTCCGAGCCTGTATTAAGGTATCAATAACCGACTCCGAGAAGCCACGCTTTGATAAGATCAAGCGGTCAATCTCCATGCAGTCAGCCTCAGAGAAATTAGATTTGGATGATGGAAAGGACCCTGAATGAGAAGGTCCTGTATCAGAGGCAGAGACCATGGTGGACAGGACGACATGTCCACTAGGTCTGCATACCAGGTCCTGCGTGGCCACGCAGGTGCTATCAGAATCACTGATGCTCTCTCTTGTCTGATCTTGGCAATCAGTCGAGGTAGCAGCGGAAATGGTGGAAACACATAAGCCATGTTGAAAACCCAAGGGGCTTCTAGAGCATCTATCAGCGCCGCTCCCGGGTCCCTGGACCTGGATCTGTAACAAGGAAGCTTGGCGTTCTGGCGAGACGCCATGAGATCCAGTTCTGGTTTGCCCCAACGATGAATCAGTTGAGCGAAGACCTCCGGATGAAGTTCCCACTCCCCCGGATGAAAAGTCTGGCGACTTAGAAAGTCCGCCTCCCAGTTCTCCACGCCTGGGATGTAGATCGCAGACAGGTGGCAAGAGTGAGACTCTGCCCAGCGAATTATCTTTGAGACTTCTAACATCGCTAGGGAACTCCTGGTTCCCCCTTGATGGTTGATGTAAGCCACAGTCGTGATGTTGTCCAACTGAAATCTGATGAACCTCAGTGTTGCTGAGGCCAAGCTAGAAGAGCATTGAATATTGCTCTCAACTCCAGAATATTTATTGGGAGGAGTTTCTCCTCCAGAGTCCATAATCCCTGAGCCTTCAGGGAGTTCCAGACTGCGCCCCAACCTAGAAGGCTGGCATCTGTTGTTACAATCGTCCAATCTGGCCTGCGAAAGGTCATCCCCTTGGACAGATGGACCCGAGAAAGCCACCAGAGAAGAGAATCTCTGGTCTCTTGATCCAGATTTAGTAGAGGGGACAAATCTGAGTAATCCCCATTCCACTGACTTAGCATGCATAATTGTAGTGGTCTGAGATGCAGGCGCGCAAATGGTACTATGTCCATTGCCGCTACCATTAAGCCGATTACTTCCATGCACTGAGCTACTGACGGGCGTGGAATGGAATGAAGGACACGGCAAGCATTCAGAAGCTTTGATAACCTGGACTCCGTCAGGTAAATCTTCATCTCTATAGAATCTATAAGAGTCCCCAGGAAGGGGACTCTTGTGAGTGGTAATAGAGAAGTCTTTTCCACGTTCACCTTCCACCCATGCAACCTCAGAAATGCCAGAACTATTTCTGTATGAGACTTGGCAATTTGAAAACTTGACGCTTGTATCAGAATGTCGTCTAGGTACGGAGCCACCGCTATGCCTCGCGGTCTTAGCACCGCCAGAAGTGAGCCCAGAACCTTTGTAAAAATTCTCGAGGCCGTAGCTAACCCGAAGGGAAGAGCTACAAACTGGTAATGCCTGTCTAGAAAGGCAAATCTTAGGTACCGATAATGATCTTTGTGCATCCTTTAAGTCCACTGTGGTCATGTATTGACCCTCTTGGATCATGGGTAGGATGGTTCGAATAGTTTGCATTTTGAATGATGGAACTCTTAGGAATTTGTTTAAGATTTTTAGGTCCAAGATTGGTCTGACGGTTCCCTCTTTCTTGGGAACCACAAACAGATTTGAGTAAAAACCTTGCCCTTGTTCCGTCCGCGGAACTGGGTGGATCACCCCCATTACTAAGAGGTCTTGTACACAGCGTAGAAATGCCTCTTTCTTTATTTGGTTTGCTGATAACCTTGAAAGATGAAATCTTCCTTGTGGAGGAGAAGCTTTGAAGTCCAGAAGATATCCCTGAGATATGATCTCTAACGCCCAGGGATCCTGGACATCTCTTGCCCAAGCCTGGGCGAAGAGAGAAAGTCTGCCCCCCACTAGATCCATTTCCGGATAGGGGGCCCTCTCTTCATGCTGTCTTAGGGGCAGAAGTAGGTTTTCTGGCCTGCTTGCCCTTGTTCCAGGACTGGTTAGCTTTCCAGCCCTGTCTGTAACGAGCAACAGTTCCTTCCTGTTTTGGAGCGGAGGAAGTTGATGCTGCTCCTGCCTTGAAGTTACGAAAGGCACGAAAATTAGACTGTTTGGCCTTGTCCAGAGGAAGAGTATAACCCTTACCTCCAGTAATGTCAGCAATAATTTCTTTCAAGCCGGGCCCGAATAAGGTCTGTCCTTTGAAAGGAATATTAAGCAATTTAGATTTAGAAGTCACGTCAGCTGACCAGGATTTAAGACATAGCGCTCTGCGCGCCTGGATGGCGAATCCGGAGTTCTTAGCCGTTAGCTTGGTTAAATGTACAACGGCATCAGAAACAAATGCATTAGCTAGCTTAAGTGCTTTAAGCTTGTCCATAATCTCATCCAATGGAGCTGTGCGAATGGCCTCTTCCAGAGACTCAAACCAGAATGCCGCAGCAGCAGTGACAGGCGCAATGCATGCAAGGGGCTGTAAGATAAAACCTTGTTGAACAAACATTTTCTTAAGGTAACCTTCTAATTTTTTATCCATTGGATCCGAAAAAGCACAACTATCCTCCACCGGGATAGTGGTACGTTTAGCTAAAGTAGAAACTGCTCCCTCCACCTTAGGGACTGTCTGCCATAAGTCTCGTGTGGTGGCGTCTATTGGAAATATTTTCCTAAATATCGGAGGAGGGGAAAAGGGCACACCGGGTCTATCCCACTCCTTGCTAATAATCTCTGTAAGCCTTTTAGGTATAGGAAAAACGTCAGTACACACCGGCACCGCATAGTATCTATCCAGCCTACATAATTTCTCTGGAATTGCAATCATTCAGAGCCGCTAATACCTCCCCTAACAATACACGGAGGTTCTCAAGCTTAAATTTAAAATTATAAATCTCTGAATCCGGTCTCCCTGGATCAGATCCGTCACCCACAGAATGAAGCTTTCCGTCCTCATGTTCTGCAAATTGTTACGCAGTATCGGACATGGCTCTCACATCATCAGCGCGCTCTGTCCTTAACCCAGAGCTATTGCGCTTGCCTCTTAATTCTGGAAATTTAGATAATACCTCTGTCATAACAGCAGCCATGTCTTGCAAAGTGATTTGTAAGGGCCTCTCTGATGTACTTGGCGCCACAATATCACGCGCCTCCTGAGCGGGAGGCGAAGGTACTGACACGTGAGGAGAGTTAGTCGGCATAACTTCCCCCTCGTTGTCTGGTGATAATTTCTTTACAGATAAAGATTGACTTTTATTTAAAGTGACATCAATACATTTAGTACACATATTTCTATGGGGCTCCACATTGGCCTTCAAACATAGTGAACAAACAGATTCATCTGTGTCAGACATGTTTAAAGGGACATAATACTCATATGCTAAATCACTTGAAACTGATGCAGTATAACTGTAAAAAGCTGACAGGAAAATATCACCTGAGCATCTCTATGTAAAAAAGGAAGATATTTTACCTCACAATTTCCTCAGCTCAGCAGAGTAAGTTTTGTGTAAAAAGTTATACTCAGCTGCTCCCAGCTGCAGGTAAACAAATTTAAAAAAAATGAAGAAATGAACAGCAGCCAATCAGCATCAGCAGTGCTGAGGTCATGGACTCTTACTGTGATCTCATGAGATTTGACTTAACTCTCATGAGATTTCATAGTAAGCTTCCTTTACCTGATTGGTGAAATAATATGAGAGTGCACGATGCTAGTCCCTTCAGATGTCCCAGGACAGACACACTAAAATGCTGCTTAGAAATCCTTTACAATGGGAGGTGGCTACTGAGGAACTTTTGAGGTAAAATATCTTTCTTTTTTACATAGAGATGCTCAGGTGATATTTTCTAATCAGCTTTTTACAGCTATGCTGCATCACTTTCAAGTGTTTAAACATTTGGGTATTATGGCCCTTTAAACAGACTAGCAATGAGACTAGCAAGCTTGGAAATTCCTTTCAAATAAGTTTACAAGCAATATAAAAAAAAAAACGCTACTGCGCCTTTAAGAAGCACAAAAAAACTGTCAGAGTTGAAATAACAATGAACCAAATCAGTTATAGCAACCAAATTTTCACAGTAAATGTATTAAGTTAGCAAAGTATTGCACCCACTATCAAATGGATGATTAACCCCTTAATACCCAAAACGGATAATCAATTTAACAATTAACGTTTTTATCACAGTCAAACACACTGTCACAGGTCTGCTGTAACTGATTACCTCCCTCAAAATGAATTTTGAAGACCCCTGAGCTCTCTAGAGACATCCTGGATCAAGGAGGAAGAAGCAGGAAGACTGTGACTGAATTTTTACTGCGCAAAAAAGCTCTAAAATAGGCCCCTCCCACTCATATTACAACAGTGGGAAACCTCAGTTAGCTGTTTCTATGCAGAAATATACGTCAGCCATGTGGAAAAAATCATGCCCCAAAAGATTTATCACCAAAGTACCTCACAAAAACGAATAACATGCCAGTAAACGTTTTAAACATACATTTTTAAAGTTATGTAGTGTTATCAATAAGCCTGCTACCAGTTGCTTCTACTGCAGTTAACGGCTCATATATTACTTCAGTATTAACAGCATTTTCTTAGTCAAATTCCATTCCTTAGAAAATTACTTTACTGCACATACATTCATCAGCCTGATACCAGTCATTACTACTGCATTTAAGGCTGTACTTACATTACATCGGTATCAGCAGTATTTTCTTAGTCAATTCCATTCCTTAGAAAAATATTTTACTGCACATACCTCATCTGCAGGGAACCCCGCATGCTATTCCCTTTCTGAAGTTACCCCACTCCTCAGAATGTGCGAGAACAGCCAGTGGATCTTAGTTACTTCTGCTAAGATCATAGAAAACGCAGGCAGATTCTTCTTCTAAATACTGCCTGAGAGAAAAAACAGCACACTCCGGTGCCATTTAAAATAACAAACTTTTGATTGAAGAAATAATTAAGTATAAAAACTCCACACTCCTCTCACACCTTCCTACTATGTTGAGTGTTGCAAGAGAATGACTGGATATGACGTGGAGGGGAGGAGCTATATAGCAGCTCTGCTTTGGGTGATCCTCTTGCAACTTCCTGTTGGGAAGGGAATATATCCCATAAGTAATGGATGATCCGTGGACTGAATACACTTAACAAGAGAAAGAAGAAATAATGGCAGCAGCACGGAGATATCCGACATTCAAATACCAAGGCAATGTCTAGAGCTGCAACAACTAATCGTCATAATCGATAATAATCGATTATGAAAATAGTTGTCAACGAATCTCATAATCGATTAATCGGATTAGTTGGTTTGCAATTAGTTGGTCTGTGCACAACACCAGCTGCTTCACTCCAATGAACTCCTGCATATGGTATTGTGTTTTATGGTTATGGTCCTTAGCCTAAAGGACGTCTACAGACGTCTACTTTTCACTTTTTCAGGACAGTATAAGTTTACAACTACCCCTGGCTTATGTGCAACCCAGATTTAAAAGTCATCATTTTGTTTGTTTATATTAAATCTGGTGATTTGGAACTATGCTTTTCATGATATAGTGCTGAGCTTGTTATTTACACCTAGCCCTAGATTGATGGGAGTTATTTAAATTAATGTGCACTTTAATCTGTTTGCACAATTATTAGCGTATTGCTTGCTATTGCTGATTATATGTACCGTATAAATAAATGTGTAAGGCTTTGTCCTGTTATTGATATAAAGTCCTTAGCGCTTTTGATTTTGTTTTTATTGTTTTTTTATATTTTTAATAAACTGTGATAATATGTACCAGATTCAACCTTTATAAGTATATATTCGTTATTTTTAGAGCGGACTAGATATTTCCCCTAACCTTATAGCTGGTTATTTACCATTGCATATAGATTTTCAAGATATTTTTATGTTAGAATGAAGTCAAGGGTTACTTTATTGAGAGGCCCCTTGCCAAAGTAGAAAACACTTAGCATTGGTGAAGAGCTAACAAAGATAAATATCCCACTTTGGTGAAATTGGCAAAACCCTACTTATACACCTCAACAGCCTTTTCTCTGCTGCAGGAAATATAGCTGCAAACAGAGAACCAGCCTTAGCCAGGAGAATGTGGACATTGAGATTTTTGCATTTCAATGCAAAGTTTCTGAAAGAGTGAATAACAGAATGTTATTAACAGTGATAGTCTAACTCTTTCTAGTTCTACCTCTTTTCAAACAGTTTTTGTTTTTGTTTAATTATAAAACTGTTCTGTTATAAAAATTGAAGAAACAGTTGTGTTAATGTAAAGTTTTAATCTGAAGTTTATATTTGTAACACTCATTATGTGGATTTTATTTAAAACATAGAAAACTATTATTGATTCTCTTTTTATCCGATTAGTCGATTAATCAAAAAAATAATCGGCTGATTAATTTATTATGAAAATAATCGTTAGTTGCAGCCATAGCAATGTCATTCAATTTTTTCAAGATTTATACAAGAGGTGCGCTCCGTCCACTCACAGCCCAGCTGAGAAAAAACCAGATCCCCTATAGATGGGGATTCCCATTTGCATTACACATCTCATGGGAGAATAGGATCCTCTCCATTAAGGACCCAGAAGAGATTCAAGAAACCTGCAGGAAATTGAAGCTGGAACCCCCGGCTCTTCAACAACAAAGATCAACTACAGGAGGAGAAGAGGGAAGCAGGAAACCTTTCCAGAAGAAATGGTCCCGTGTACCTGAAAAGAAGAGGAAGACTTGATGCAACAGAAACTGTTTTTTTAGGATCAGATTTATTTGGAGCTTTTTGGAGCTCTGGTTCAGGTTTAAATTTGATGGTCGGTTTCGTTTAAGAAGATAAGATCTTGCTGTATCCAGATCGTCGGACAGATGAGTATACAGGGAGTGCAGAATTATTAGGCAAGTTGTATTTTTGAGGATTAATTTTATTATTGAACAACAACCATGTTCTCAATGAACCCAAAAAACTCATTAATATCAAAGCTGAATATTTTTGGAAGTAGTTTTTAGTTTTAGCTATTTTAGGGGGATATCTGTGTGTGCAGGTGACCATTACTGTGCATAATTATTAGGCAACTTAACAAAAAACAAATATATACCCATTTCAATTATTTATTTTTACCAGTGAAACCAATATAACATCTCAACATTCACAAATATACATTTCTGACATTCAAAAACAAAACAAAAACAAATCAGTGACCAATATAGCCACCTTTCTTTGCAAGGACACACAAAAGCCTGCCATCCATGGATTCTGTCAGTGTTTTGATCTGTTCACCATCAACATTGCGTGCAGCAGCAACCACAGCCTCCCAGACACTGTTCAGAGAGGTGTACTGTTTTCCCTCCTTGTAAATCTCACATTTGATGATGGACCACAGGTTCTCAATGGGGTTCAGATAAAGTGAACAAGGAGGCCATGTCATTAGATTTTCTTCTTTTATACCCTTTCTTGCCAGCCACGCTGTGGAGTACTTGGACGCGTGTGATGGAGCATTGTCCTGCATGAAAATCATGTTTTTCTTGAAGGATGCAGACTTCTTCCTGTACCACTGCTTGAAGAAGGTGTCTTCCAGAAACTGGCAGTAGGACTGGGAGTTGAGCTTGACTCCATCCTCAACCCGAAAAGACCCCACAAGCTCATCTTTGATGATACCAGCCCAAACCAGTACTCCACCTCCACCTTGCTGGCGTCTGAGTCGGACTGGAGCTCTCTGCCCTTTACCAATCCAGCCACGGGCCCATCCATCTGGCCCATCAAGACTCACTCTCATTTCATCAGTCCATAAAACCTTAGAAAAATCAGTCTTGAGATATTTCTTGGCCCAGTCTTGACGTTTCAGCTTGTGTGTCTTGTTCAGTGGTGGTCGTCTTTCAGCCTTTCTTACCTTGGCCATGTCTCCGAGTATTGCACACCTTGTGCTTTTGGGCACTCCAGTGATGTTGCAGCTCTGAAATATGGCCAAACTGGTGGCAAGTGGCATCTTGGCAGCTGCACGCTTGACTTTTCTCAGTTCACGGGCAGTTGTTTTGCGCCTTGGTTTTTCCACACGCTTCTTGCGACCCTGTTGACTATTTTGAATGAAACGCTTGATTGTTCGATGATCACGCTTCAGAAGCTTTGCAATTTTAAGAGTGCTGCATCCCTCTGCAAGATATCTCACTATTTTTTACTTTTCTGAGCCTGTCAAGTCCTTCTTTTGACCCATTTTACCAAAGGAAAGGAAGTTGCCTAATAATTATGCACACCTGATATAGGGTGTTGATGTCATTAGACCACACCCCTTCTCATTACAGAGATGCACATCACCTAATATGCTTAATTGGTAGTAGGCTTTCGAGCCTATACAGCTTGGAGTAAGACAACATGCATAGAGGAGATGATGTGGTCAAAATACTCATTTGCCTAATAATTCTGCACTCCCTGTATAATGCTGTTATCACCAAGTTTTATTTATAGTTTAAGATATATGTATGCAACAACCAGTGATCTGGGACACTAAATAAGAGTGACTGTTATAACTAAGTATAGCTTAAGATCTGATAGTGACAAGGGTTGGGACCTAATGATGGGTCTGACGGCTCACAATGTATGATGAATGAAGGACACTAGTGTAACTCTCAGGTTCAACTATCAGGTTATCGTGGACATTATTGTAATGTATTCACTTAACTGCAAAAAAGACTGTTGGAACAATGACATTATAGACATTCACGCCACTGGTGTTAGTAGGAGGCAGATACGATTGGCTGCCCTTTTTAGTTAAGGGTGATGCATTGTTTAGTTCAGAACGAAAATGTTATTGTTATTGTGAAATGTTTTTGTTTGTTATTGTTTATTTTCTTCCAGGTTGTGTCTCCTGAAGGTATAAAACTAGGACGTATAGACTGGTTTGGGAAGTTGGAAATCTGGGATTTAGAACAAGGCTGGGCCCTAGCATTCTTTAATAGTAAAGATAGAACCTGTAGCTACAAGGAGGGAGATTGAGAAGTAGGAGATAGATAATGATGCCAAATAATTTAGTTTTACTCTCCCACAACGCAAGGGGGCTAAATACAGACACTAAGAGAAAGACCGCCATAACACAATACCTAAGAGCAAAGGCTAAAATAATCTTTTTGCAAGAGACGCACTTCGTAAAATCATCTATCCCTAAGTTTTGGTCACATCACTTCCCCCAACATTTTCACTCAACAACAAACTCTAAAAAAAGAGGGGTAACAATTTTGGTGCATAGATCGCTTGACTTGGTGACGGAGAAGGTGATTACAGATACGGAAGGACGTTATGCGATAATGCAGGGAACAATCCAGGGTTCAAATGTAGTACTCTGCAATGTTTATGCCCCTAATGAAACTCAAAACGCCTTCTTTACTAAAATATCCACCTTGCTTACGCAATGGTCACAAACTAGAGTGATTCTCGCAGGGGACTTTAATGTTAATATGTCTTCTGTTGGGGGCTCGGCAAACACCAAACTAACTAGTAAACAACATAGGCACAATAGTATCATTAGAAATTCTCTAGCAGAACACAATCTTGTAGACGCATGGGAGGTAGCGGGTAGAGGAGCTCACGATTATACTTATTATTCCCCTCCCCACAAAATATACACCACACTTGACAACATTTTTGTTAGTCAAATTCTGACACCTAACCTAGTAAAAGTGGGTACACAAGCCAGTGTTTGGTCAGACCATTCCCTGGTATACATGGAATTAACGGGCCTTATAAACTTCTCCAGACAAAGGTGGACATATAATCCAACATTGTTAAGAGACCCTAAGATTCATGGGAGGATACAGAGAGCACTGGGGGAGTTTTGGGATATCAACATTGGATCGGTTAAGAACCCATTAGTGACGTGGGCGACCCACAAGCCTTTTGCTCGGGGACTCCTCATGAAAGAAAAATCGATAAAAATCAAGCTAGCAGTCAAATTAGTTAACACACTGCAGAAAGAGGTTGAACCGCTAGAGAAGGAGCATCAACACACTATTTCTAACAACACTTATAAGCTACTGGTGAGTAAGAGAAGGGAGTTAGCGACAATCTTAAATGAAGCCTCTGTTAGAGCAGCCTTGAGGTTGAGAGCTCACTATTTCGTGTATGCGAAAAAGCCTGACAAATACTTGGCATACAAGCTGAGAGAAAGGAACAAGTTTTTTTCTATACCCAAGCTTTATACAGAGAGGGGGGACCTCACCTCACACCCGCAGGAAATAGCGGATAGTTTTGCTCATTATTATGAAACCTTATACAATGGGAAAAAAGTGGGCTTGGGAGACATTGCCACCAAGACAAGCCAGTTTCTAGAAGGGGCGAGATTAAATTCAATTACGGCTAGCGACTTAGAAAGTCTGAATAGGAAGATAACCAGCTCGGAAGTTCTAGGTGTAATTAAAGACTTAAAAGTGGGGAAAGCTGCGGGTCCAGACGGGCTGACGGGGGAATATTATAAGCTCTTTAAGAAAGAATTATTGCCTCACCTGGTCAACTTCTGTAACAGTATCATGGAGGGATGGGAGATACCTAGGGAATCATTACAGGCAAAGATAATAGTGATACCAAAGGGCGGGAAAAACACTAAATACTGTCAAAACTACAGGCCGATCTCCCTAATAAACCACAATATCAAAATCTTCGCTAAAATCATGGCAAACAGATTAAAACAGATTCTCCCCTCACTGGTCCATCAAGACCAGGTGGGATTTGTAAAGGATAGGGAGGCCCCGGATAATGTTAGGAGAGCACTTACTTTATTAGACTATTTGAAGGCGACTGGGACTCCAGCTCTAGTCCTGTCATTAGACGCAGAGAAAGCGTTTGACAGGGTAGACTGGAGTTTCATGTTTAGAGTACTTTCGGCCATGGGCTTTAAAGGGGCCTTTATTCAAGCGCTTAAGAGTATTTACTCAGGGCCGACGGCAGTGGTGGGGGCAGCGGGCTATATATCAAGGCAAATCTCAATCTTAAATGGTACCCGTCAGGGATGTCCGCTGTCGCCGCTGTTGTTCGCTATACGTATAGAACCACTAGCTTCGTATATTAGGCATTCGAGAGATATTTCGGGGGTCCAGCTGGCAACCTCGGAGTATAAATTAATGTTATTTGCAGATGACGTGTTATTAACGTTAACCAGGCCCTTACACTCACTAACATACTTATACAAGATCTTGGAAGATTTCTCAGAGATTTCAGGCTACAAGATAAATTCCGTGAAGTGTGAGGCACTGCCGTTATGTCTCCCTTCACATACGAAAAAAGCGATGGTGATTAATTTTGAGATAGTTTGGGTAAAAAGCCACATTACATATTTAGGGGTTAAAATAAGTGACAATTTGTCAGACTTATATAAACTGAATTATCTACCTATCTACAAAACTATCAGAAGTGATTTAGGAAGGTGGAAAAAACATAATTTATGTAAGAACTTACCTGATAAATTCATTTCTTTCATATTAGCAAGAGTCCATGAGCTAGTGACGTATGGGATATACATTCCTACCAGGAGGGGCAAAGTTTCCCAAACCTCAAAATGCCTATAAATACACCCCTCACCACACCCACAATTCAGTTTAACGAATAGCCAAGAAGTGGGGTGATAAAAAAGTGCGAAAGCATATAAAATAAGGAATTGGAATAATTGTGCTTTATACAAAAATCATAACCACCCCAAAAAAGGGCGGGCCTCATGGACTCTTGCTAATATGAAAGAAATGAATTTATCAGGTAAGTTCTTACATAAATTATGTTTTCTTTCATGTAATTAGCAAGAGTCCATGAGCTAGTGACGTATGGGATAATGATTACCCAAGATGTGGATCTTTCCACGCAAGAGTCACTAGAGAGGGAGGGATAAAATAAAGACAGCCAATTCCTGCTGAAAATAATCCACACCCAAAATAAAGTTTAATGAAAAACATAAGCAGAAGATTCAAACTGAAACCGCTGCCTGAAGAACTTTTCTACCAAAAACTGCTTCAGAAGAAGAAAATATATCAAAATGGTAGAATTTAGTAAAAGTATGCAAAGAGGACCAAGTTGCTGCTTTGCAAATCTGATCAATCGAAGCTTCATTCCTAAACGCCCAGGAAGTAGAAACTGACCTAGTAGAATGAGCTGTAATCCTTTGAGGCGGAGATTTACCCGACTCAACATAGGCAAGATGAATTAAAGATTTCAACCAAGATGCCAAAGAAATGGCAGAAGCTTTCTGGCCTTTTCTAGAACCAGAAAAGATAACAAATAAACTAGAAGTCTTTCGGAAAGACTTAGTAGCTTCAACATAATATTTCAAAGCTCTAACAACATCCAAAGAATGCAATGATTTCTCCTTAGAATTCTTAGGATTAGGACATAATGAAGGAACCACAATTTCCCTACTAATGTTGTTAGAATTCACAACTTTAGGTAAAAATTCAAAAGAAGTTCGCAACACTGCCTTATCCTGATGAAAAATCAGAAAAGGAGACTCACAAGAAAGAGCAGATAATTCAGAAACTCTTCTGGCAGAAGAGATTGCCAAAAGGAACAAAACTTTCCAAGAAAGTAATTTAATGTCCAATGAATGCATAGGTTCAAACGGAGGAGCTTGAAGAGCCCCCAGAACCAAATTCAAACTCCAAGGAGGAGAAATTGACTTAATGACCAAAGCTTGTACAAAACAATGAATATCAGGAAGATTAGCAATCTTTCTGTGAAAAAGAACAGAAAGAGCAGAGATTTGTCCTTTCAAGGAACTTGCAGACAAACCTTTATCCAAACCATCCTGAAGAAACTGTAAAATTCTCGGAATTCTAAAAGAATGCCAAGAAAAATGATGAGAAAGACACCAAGAAATATAAGTCTTCCAGACTCTATAATATATCTCTCTGGATACAGATTTACGAGCCTGTAACATAGTATTAATCACAGAGTCAGAGAAACCTCTTTGACCAAGAATCAAGCGTTCAATCTCCATACCTTTAAATTTAAGGATTTGAGATCCTGATGGAAAAAAGGACCTTGCGACAGAAGGTCTGGTCGTAGCGGAAGAGTCCACGGATGGCAAGAGGCCATCCGGACAAGATCCGCATACCAAAACCTGTGAGGCCATGCCGGAGCTACCAGCAGAACAAACGAGCATTCCTTCAGAATCTTGGAGATTACTCTTGGAAGAAGAACTAGAGGCGGAAAGATATAAGCAGGATGATACTTCCAAGGAAGTGATAATGCATCCACTGCTTCTGCCTGAGGATCCCGGGATCTGGACAGATACCTGGGAAGTTTCTTGTTTAGATGAGACGCCATCAGATCTATTTCTGGAAGCTCCCACATTTGAACAATCTGAAGAAATACCTCTGGGTGAAGAGACCATTCGCCCGGATGCAACGTTTGGCGACTGAGATAATCCGCTTCCCAATTGTCTATACCTGGGATATGAACCGCAGAGATTAGACAGGGGCTGGATTCCGCCCAAACCAGAATTCGAGATACTTCTTTCATAGCCAGAGGACTGTGAGTCCCTCCTTGATGATTGATGTATGCCACAGTTGTGACATTGTCTGTCTGAAAACAAATGAACGATTCTCTCTTCAGAAGAGGCCAAGACTGAAGAGCTCTGAAAATTGCACGGAGTTCCAAAATATTGATCGGTAATCTCACCTCCTGAGATTCCCAAACTCCTTGTGCCGTCAGAGATCCCCACACAGCTCCCCAACCTGTGAGACTTGCATCTGTTGAAATTACAGTCCAGGTCGGAAGCACAAAAGAAGCCCCCTGAATTAAACGATGGTGATCTGTCCACCACGTTAGAGAGTGTCGTACAATCGGTTTTAAAGATATTAATTTAGATATCTTTGTGTAATCCTTGCACCATTGATTCAGCATACAGAGCTGAAGAGGTCGCATGTGAAAACGAGCAAAGGGGATCGCGTCCGATGCAGCAGTCATAAGACCTAGAATTTCCATGCATAAGGCTACCGAAGGGAATGATTGTGACTGAAGGTTTCGACAAGCTGAAATCAATTTTAGACGTCTCTTGTCTGTTAAAGACAGAGTCATGGACACTGAATCTATCTGGAAACCCAGAAAGGTTACCCTTGTCTGAGGAATCAATGAACTTTTTGGTGAATTGATCCTCCAACCATGATCTTGAAGAAACAACACAAGTCGATTCGTATGAGATTCTGCTAAATGTAAAGACTGAGCAAGTACCAAGATATCGTCCAAATAAGGAAATACCACAATACCCTGTTCTCTGATTACAGACAGAAGGGCACCGAGAACCTTTGTAAAAATTCTTGGAGCTGTAGCTAGGCCAAACTGCAGAGCCACAAACTGGTAATGCTTGTCCAGAAAAGAGAATCTCAGGAACTGATAATGATCTGGATGAATCGGAATATGCAGATATGCATCCTGTAAATCTATTGTGGACATAAAATGCCCTTGCTGAACAAAAGGCAAGATAGTCCTTACAGTTACCATTTTGAATGTTGGTATCCTTACAAAACGATTCAATATTTTTAGATCCAGAACTGGTCTGAAGGAATTCTCCTTCTTTGGTACAATGAAGAGATTTGAATAAAACCCCATCCCCTGTTTCAGAACTGGAACTGGCATAATTACTCCAGCCAACTCTAGATCTGAAACACAATTCAGAAATGCTTGAGCTTTCACTGGATTTACTGGGACACGGGAAAGAAAAAATCTCTTTGCAGGAGGTCTCATCTTGAAACCAATTCTGTACCCTTCTGAAACAATGTTCTGAATCCAAAGATTGTGAACAGAATTTATCCAAATTTCTTTGAAAAAACGTAACCTGCCCCCTACCAGCTGAGCTGGAATGAGGGCCGCACCTTCATGTGGACTTAGAAGCAGGCTTTGCCTTTCTAGAAGGCTTGGATTTATTCCAGACTGGAGATGGTTTCCAAACTGAAACTGCTCCTGAGGATGAAGGATCAGGCTTTTGTTCTTTGTTGAAACTAAAGGAACGAAAACGATTATTAGCCCTGTTTTTACCCTTAGATTTTGTATCCTGTGGTAAAAAAGTTCCTTTCCCACCAGTAACAGTTGAGATAATGGAATCCAACTGAGAACCAAATAATTTGTTACCCTGGAAAGAAATGGAAAGTAGAGTTGATTTAGAAGCCATATCAGCATTCCAAGTTTTAAGCCATAAAGCTCTTCTAGCTAAAATAGCTAGACATAAACCTGACATCAACTCTGATAATATCAAAAATGGCATCACAGATAAAATTATTAGCATGCTGAAGAAGAATAATAATATTATGAGAATCATGATCTGTTACTTGTTGTGCTAAAGTCTCCAACCAAAAAGTTGAAGCTGCAGCAACATCAGCCAAAGATATAGCAGGTCTAAGAAGATTACCTGAACACAGATAAGCTTTTCTTAGAAAGGATTCAATTTTCCTATCTAAAGGATCTTTAAACGAAGTACCATCTGACGTAGGAATAGTAGTACGTTTAGCAAGGGTAGAAATAGCCCCATCGACTTTAGGGATTTTGTCCCAAAATTCTAATCTGTCAGACGGCACAGGATATAATTGCTTAAAACGTTTAGAAGGAGTAAATGAATTACCCAATTTATCCCATTCTCTGGAAATTACTTCAGAAATAGCATTAGGAACAGGAAAAACTTCTGGAATAACCACAGGAGATTTAAATACCTTATCTAAACGTTTAGAATTAGTATCAAGAGGACCAGAATCCTCTATTTCTAAAGCAATTAGTACTTCTTTAAGTAAAGAACGAATAAATTCCATTTTAAATAAATATGAAGATTTATCAGCATCAATCTCTGAGACAGAATCCTCTGAACCAGTCATCAGAATCAGAATGATGATGTTCATTTAAAAATTCATCTGTAGAGAGAGAAGTTTTAAAAGATTTTTTATGTTTACTAGAAGGAGAAATAACAGACATAGCCTTCTTGATGGATTCAGAAACAAAATCTCTTATGTTATCAGGAACATTCTGGACCTTAGATGTTGAAGGAACTGCAACAGACAATGGTACATTACTAAAGGAAATATTATCTGCTTTAACAAGTTTGTCATGACAATTAATACAAACAACAGCCGGAGGAATAGCTACCAAAAGTTTACAGCAGATACACTTAGCTTTGGTAGTTCCAGCACTAGACAGCGATTTTCCTGAAGTATCTTCTGACTCAGATGCAACGTGAGACATCTTGCAATATGTAAGAGAAAAAACAACATATAAAGCAAAATTGATCAAATTTAAATGACAGTTTCAGGAATGGGAAAAAATGCCAATAAACAAGCTTCTAGTAACCAGAAGCAAAGAAAAAATGAAACTGAAATAATGTGGAGACAAAAGCGACGCCCATATTTTTGGCGCCAAATAATTTGTTTGGCGCCTAAATGCTTTTTGGCGCCAAAAATGACGCCACATCCGGAACGCCGACATTTTTGGCGCAAAAGGACGTCAAAAAATGACGCAACTTCCGGCGACACGTATGACGCCGGAAACAGAAAAGATTTTTTGCGCCAAAAAAGTCCGCGCCAAGAATGACGCAATAAAATGCAGCATTTTCAGCCCCCGCGAGCCTAACAGCCCACAAGGGAAAAAAGTCAAATTTTTAAGGTAAGAAAAAATGATTGATTCAAATGCATTATCCCAAATATGAAACTGACTGTCTGAAAATAAGGAATGTTGAACATTCTGAGTCAAGGCAAATAAATGTTTGAATACATATATTTAGAACTTTATAAATAAAGTGCCCAACCATAGCTTAGAGTGTCACAGAAAATAAGATTTACTTACCCCAGGACACTCATCTACATGTTTGTAGAAAGCCAAACCAGTACTGAAACGAAAATCAGCAGAGGTAATGGTATATATAAGAGTATATCGTCGATCTGAAAAGGGAGGTAAGAGATGAATCTCTACGACCGATAACAGAGAACCTATGAAATAGACCCCGTAGAAGGAGATCACTGCATTCAAATAGGCAATACTCTCCTCACATCCCTCTGACATTCACTGCACGCTGAGAGGAAAACCGGGCTCCAACTTGCTGCGGAGCGCATATCAACGTAGAATCTAGCACAAACTTACTTCACCACCTCCATAGGAGGCAAAGTTTGTAAAACTGAATTGTGGGTGTGGTGAGGGGTGTATTTATAGGCATTTTGAGGTTTGGGAAACTTTGCCCCTCCTGGTAGGAATGTATATCCCATACGTCACTAGCTCATGGACTCTTGCTAATTACATGAAAGAAAGGGCAACTTTTCATGGTATGGGAGGCTAATGGTGATTAAAATGAATCTCCTTCCGAGATTAATGTATATTTTTAGAGCTATACCTATAGGTGTCCCCACCTCGGAACTTGAAGCTCTGCAAGGTGAGCTATTGAAATTTTTAAGAGGCGATGGAAAGACAAGGATAACAGCACAGGTGTTGAAACAACATAGACAGGTGGGAGGAGTGGGGGTTCCTAATCTCATCGAATACTATAGGGCAGCTAGATTAGCTCAGACGGTGGTGATGGGGAAGAGCGACAGCGAATTAGTATGGCCCAGGATTGAGGCGGAGATTGCGGGTTGTGACAGGGAGGCAGACATTATATGGGACACGGGGCCCCTTTTGGAAAACGGGCGAGTACAGATCGCCAATAACAGTGGAGGCAATACGGTTATGGTCAAACTCACAAAAGAGCTACAACTATGTAAAATAAAATCCTTACTAAGGCCTATTAAGTTTTTGTTGCCTGAAGATTCCAGACGGCTAGTGGGGAAATGGGAAAACAAAGGGTTATATAGGGTAGCGGATTTCTTGCAGAACTCAAAAATGCTTACATTCAATCAGATAAGAGAGAGAATAGACCCAGAACATCTACATTGGTTTTTATATTTACAAATTAGCTCAGCCATCTATGCCTACCAGCCACTAAAACAGTCCTCACCACTTACGGAATTGGAAAGAATGATTAGTGCTCCATTCAGGGGGAAAGGATTGATCTCCAGAATTTACTTGATGATGCAAAAAGTGAGATGCCAATCTAAGTCGCCCTTGGTAGAGAGATGGGAAAGGGATATCATGGAAGTAAGGGAGAAAAGTGAATGGGAGGAGTTGCTGAGGGACGCAGGTAGAGGAATGGTTAGTGCGGATATGAGAGAGAACTCTATTAAAGTGTCGTTTAGATGGTACCTGACTCCAACCAGAACGATGCATTATGCAGCCACACATGATGGTAACTGCTACAGAGGGTGTCAAGAAAGGGGGACATATAGACACATGTGGTGGGACTGCCCTAAGGTCCAGACACTCTGGGAGAAACTTTCAACCATGATAGGAACCCTTCTGAACGAGAGAATAACCCTTACAATATCGCATACACTACTACATGATAGGGTAAGACCATTCAATAAGACAATAAATAGTTTTATTAGAACACTATGCACATGCATGAGAATATGTATCGCCAGACATTGGAAAGTGGGGACGCCTGCTTGGCAAGAAGTGGTTGACAAGATTATAGATACATTTAACTTATCAAAAATGGTGGCCTGGTCACAGGGCCAGCAAGAACAGTTTCAGAAGATCTGGTTTTATTGGATGTTAAGGAAGGGGGAGCTACAGAATGAATTAGAGTAGGATTGATATTAGATACTATGTCCAGCTTATGTGTGCTATAGTTGATTTGTTTGATGATTTGTGTCACTTAAAACTACATAGTTTCCCTGAAGTACACAGAGCTTAATTTCTTTTGATTTGCGCCATATCGATAAGTTTCTGGCTGATACCGATATTTCAGAAATTCCAAATATCGGCCGCTCCGATATATCGGTCGATCCCTAACACACACTTTCTCACACATGCTCACACTAACACACTCTCCCTCACACACACAGACACTAACACTCTCACACACACACTAACAAACACTCACACACAAAGGCACTCACTCTAGCTCACAGACACTGACAAACACAAAGACACACACATGTTCACACTCACACACTCTCTCTCTCCCTCACACAAAGACACTAACGATCTCAAACACACTAACAAACACTCACAAACATTATCTCTCACACACACAGACTCACACAGACAAAGACAAATACAAAGCCACACACACACTCACACAGACACAAACACACACACAGACGCAAGAGATAATTAACTGTAGGCAGGTACAGTATGTTGCAAATGCACGTCATCTTTTTTGGCTGTGGCTGTTTCCCACCATCTCAGCTTCAAACCCGGACACACAAATAAAAACCCAAACTATCCGGGTCATTCTTGGACAGGTGGCAACCCTATTAAATACTGCAATTAATCCCAGATATAAAAGAGAAAAACTGAGGCACAATGATGTTAAAAAAAATCCACCAAACAGGAAAATCTAGTGCATTATAGAGTAATGTGTCAATTGGAAACTTCATCAATTTTCAACTTGGCTCAGAAAATGTCTGAGTAATTACTGTGGATTTTCACACCTGGCAAAATATGATATTTCTGAAATACATTATCACTTTACACAATGCAGCACCTGTCGGGAAAGGAGTCTATATCTTCTCAACACAAAAAAGGCAAACAGTATATTTTAGAACTGCTATAAAAAGAAAAAGGTATCTCATTTAAGGGGCATTACACTACTTGGTAAAACTACAGTAGGTTACTACTCACCATGCTATTGTTTTGTTTTTGTCCTGTGCCCAAAGCGCTCTTCAATGCTATTGTCTTATTTTAACCCTTCAAAAGTGCTGGTTAGCGCCATCTTGGAATTTATTATTGTACCCTGTGACAGAAGCGCTGCAAATTCACAAGTCAGTGATACTGTTTTCTTGACAAGCCGCCTCATGCACAATATAGAGCAGGAGGAGTACATTTTGCAGCGGCTCAATTTCTCTATATTACTCCTGAGGGATATTTATTGTTTTATATTTGTTATGTAACTTTTAAACCGTGTAAAAAAACAAAATGCAAAAACAGAACTGATTTTTATTGTGCACTCTAAGCCAAAGTGCAAGGAACAGCTGTGAAAAAGCAACATCACTGATCTGTGCACTGCTTCTGTCACAACAATACGTGTGCGCCAAGATGGCGACACTCAGTATAAAGATGCAGAGCTTTACCAACTGGTTTTTGTAATAGGTTAAAATAAGATTATGACATTAGCCATCCAGCATACACATTGCTTATATACCTCCCTTATTCTCGTTATATATACACTTTAGATAATTAAAGGGACAATCAACACAAAAATTGTTAGTGTTTAAAAAGATACATAACGCCTTTACTATCCATCCCCAAGCTTTGCACAACCAACATTGTTATATTAATACACTTTATAAAACATTTAAACCTCTAAATGTTTCCAAGCCCCAGCAGGCCGCCTCTAATCACATGCTTTTTTTTTATTTGCTTTTCACAACAGGAGACTTCTAGTTCATGTGGGTCATATAGAAAACATTGAGCTCACACCCGTGAGGTTGTGCACACCACTGCACTAATTGGCTAAAATGCAAGTCAATAGATAATAAATAAAAAGCTGTGTGATCAGAGAGGGCTGACAAAAGAGGCTTAGATACAAGGTAATCACAAAGGTAAAAAGTACATTAATATACCTGTGTTGGTTGTGCAAAACTGGGGAATGGGTAATAAAGGGATTATCTATCTTTTAAAACAATAACAATTTTGGAGTTGACTGTCCCTTTAATATAAAGATCTCATAGTAGTCCTTTTTTATCTGGTGTCATATTAGTATATAGGATGGGTCCATAAGTGGCCCTTTTTTGTTTTCTTTCCCTTCCTTCCACTATTTATTTTCTAACAGCTAATCAGGTGGTCCAAGAGTGGTTTCTATTTAATATTTGGAGAATATATTTTCTTCTTACAAATACAGTATGTCATTCTCAGGGGATATGAGGTAATAGGTTTTCTTTTTACAAATATGTCATTATTCTCAGGGGATATGAGGTAACAGGTTTTCTTTTTACAAATATGTCATTATTCTCAGGGGATATGAGGTAACAGGTTTTCTTTTTACACTATGAGATTGCAGGTATTGTTTTGTTTGTTTTATAAGTCCAGAATATTGTAATGAGACAGTTGTGCTATTTTATACCTGTGATTGTCAATCTATTTACCCCAATTAAAATAAAGAAATACATAATAATATGACTTTAAAGAGAGCTGCAGGTACAGGAGGAATATTAATAGCCTAATGATTAATAATCATACTACTGTAGGTGTATGCTGCAGTTGAATGTCCCTTTAAGCTGCATTCCTAAAGGAATAGAAATTCATTTTAACTGTACAGTTAAAGGGCCATGATACCCAAATGTTTAAACACTTGAAAGTGATGCAGCATAGCTGTATAAAGCGGACTAGAAAATATCACCTGAACATCTCTATGTAAAAAAGTAAGATATTTTACCTCAAAAATTCCTCAGTAGCCACATCCCATTGTAAAGGACTTCTAAGGAGCAAAACATAATTTATGTAAGAACTTACCTGATAAATTCATTTCTTTCATATTAGCAAGAGTCCATGAGCTAGTGACGTATGGGATATACATTCCTACCAGGAGGGGCAAAGTTTCCCAAACCTCAAAATGCCTATAAATACACCCCTCACCACACCCACAATTCAGTTTAACGAATAGCCAAGAAGTGGGGTGATAAAAAAGTGCGAAAGCATATAAAATAAGGAATTGGAATAATTGTGCTTTATACAAAATCATAACCACCACAAAAAAAGGGCGGGCCTCATGGACTCTTGCTAATATGAAAGAAATGAATTTATCAGGTAAGTTCTTACATAAATTATGTTTTCTTTCATGTAATTAGCAAGAGTCCATGAGCTAGTGACGTATGGGATAATGACTACCCAAGATGTGGATCTTTCCACACAAGAGTCACTAGAGAGGGAGGGATAAAATAAAGACAGCCAATTCCTGCTGAAAATAATCCACACCCAAAATAAAGTTTAACTGAATTGTGGGTGTGGTGAGGGGTGTATTTATAGGCATTTTGAGGTTTGGGAAACTTTGCCCCTCCTGGTAGGAATGTATATCCCATATGTCACTAGCTCATGGACTCTTGCTAATTACATGAAAGAAATCAGTATGTCTGTCCCGGGACAGCGGAAGGAGCGAGCTTATGTGCACTCTCATCTTATTTCCCTATTCAGTGTAATGAAGTCTATAATGAAATCTCATGAGAGTTAAGTGAAATCTCATGAGATCACAGTAAAAGAGTTCATGACCTCAGCACTGCTGATGCCGATTGGATGCTGTTCATTTCTTCATTTTTTTTTTTTTTTTACCTGCAGCTGGGAGCAGCTGAGTATAACTTTATAGACAGAACTTACTCTGCTGAGCTGAGGAAATTGTGAGGTAAAATATCTTCCTTTTTTACATAGAGATGCTCAGGTGATATTTTCCTGTCAGCTTTTTACAGTTATACTGCATCAGTTTCAAGTGCTTTAGCATATGAGTATTATGTCCCTTTAAGTTTAAAAGCATTTTTAAATTGCAGTATTTTTTCATAACATAAAATTGTCCCTTGTGCGGTTTTATGTTGCAGTTTTTCCAGAGCACTGGTCTTGTTTTAGTGAAAACACTGATGAATAGCCAGGAACAATTAGATAATTACTATATAGTAATAATATTACTAATAACAATATGAAATATCAGACATATATATAAATGAGAACCTATTTTTTAGAAAATGGTGCAGCCTGACACACTGCATCATGATAGACTGTAAGTTCCTTGTATTTATTTGATACATTTTGTCTTGTATCTTAAAAACGTATCATCATTGTACTTTTATCTTTGTACCCATGGACAGCGGCATTTGTTGGCGCTTTATAAATAAAGAATAATAATAATAATATTGTTTCTCTTGTGAGCCCAGAAGTTAAAGGCCAAAGCAAGATTCTGAAAACAAAATATGTTTGACAAAATATTTTTCAGCCTTTCTAAAGCAGAAAAAGGGTATGTCTGCCACAAATAGCAATGAGAGAGCAGTATAAGAACTACAGATTTCTCAGAGGTCTCAGCTAAGAACTCAACTGCCCACATGATAAATCTACCAGTGCACTCTGACTGCCGCACAGTGCCGGTGTGACTCATTTGCCCACACTCTGCTCATTAAGCAATGCACGTGTGAGCCAAATGATATTAACTATCCCCCAATTCTAAGTAAGCAAAAACCTTAAACAAGCAATACCTTAAACATGACACAAGAGGGCGGTGTCCTCCAGCCTATTACAATTTGCTTTAGCTATACACAGGACTAATACCTGCCATGTTTGACATGGGCAAGTTTTTCTACAAACTAATGCCCTTCTAAAACTTCACTAACAAACTGCTACAGTATTTTTCTCTGCAAGGATACTTTTATATATTTGAGGGGACAGGAAACCCCAAAATTGTCCTTCATTGTTTGGATAGAACATACAATTTTCTTCTATAATCAAATTTGCTTCATTATCTTGTTATCCTTTACAGAAGGAAGAGCATTCACACAGAGAGTTCTGTAGCTGCATGGGTCAATGTGACACAGAGGGGTCTGTAGCTGCATGGGTCAATGTGAAACAGAGGGGTCTGTAGCTGCATGGGTCAGTGTGACACAGATGGGTCTGTAGCTGCATGGGTCAGTGTGACACAGAGGGGTATGTAGCTGCATGGGTCAGTGTGACACAGAGGGGTCTGTAGCTGCATGGGTCAGTGTGACACAGAGGGGTCTGTAGCTGCATGGGTCAGTGTGACACAGAGAGGTCTGTAGCTGCATGGGTCAGTGTGACACAGAGAGGTCTGTAGCTGCATTGGTCAGTGTGACACAGAGAGGTCTGTAGCTGCATGGGTCAGTGTGACACAGAGAGATCTGTAGCTGCATGGGTCAGTGTGACACAGAGAGGTCTGTAGCTGCATGGGTCAGTGTGACACAGAGAGATCTGTAGCTGCATGGGTCAGTGTGACACAGAGAGGTCTGTAGCTGCATGGGTCAGTGTGACACAGAGGGGTCTGTAGCTGCATGGGTCAGTGTGACACAGAGGGGTCTGTAGCTGCATGGGTCAGTGTGACACAGAGGGGTCTGTAGCTGCATGGGTCAGTGTGACACAGAGGGGTCTGTAGTTGCATGGGTCAGTGTGACACAGAGGGGTCTGTAGCTGCATGGGTCAGTGTGACACAGAGGGGTCTGTAGCTGCATGGGTCAGTGTGACACAGAGGGGCATCTAGCTGCATGGGTCAGTGTGACACAGAGGGGTCTGTAGCTGCATGGGTCAGTGTGAGACAGAGAGGTCTGTAGCTGCATGGGTCAGTGTGACACAGAGAGGTCTGTAGCTGCATGGGTCAATGTGACACAGAGGGGTCTGTAGCTGCATGGGTCAGTGTGACACAGAAGGGTCTGCAGCTGCATGGGTCAGTGTGACACAGAGGGGTCTGTAGCTGCATGGGTCAGTGTGACACAGAGGGGCATCTAGCTGCATGGATCAGTGTAACACAGAGGGGTCTGTAGCTGCATGGGTCAGTGTGACACAGAGGGGCATCTAGCTGCATGGGTCAGTGTGACACAGAGGGGTCTGTAGCTGCATGGGTCAGTGTGACACAGAGGGGTCTGTAGCTGCATGGGTCAGTGTGACACAGAGGGGTCTGTAGCTGCATGGGTCAGTGTGACACAGAGGGGTCTGTAGCTGCATGGGTCAGTGTGACACAGAGGGGTCTGTAGCTGCATGGGTCAGAGTGACACAGAGGGGTCTGTAGCTGCATGGGTCAGAGTGACACAGAGGGGTCTGTAGCTGCATGGGTCAGTGTGACACAGAGGGGTCTGTAGCTGCATGGGTCAGTGTGACACAGAGGGGTCTGTAGCTGCATGGGTCAGTGTGACACAGAGGGGTCTGTAGCTGCATGGGTCAGTGTGACACAGAGGGGTCTGTAGCTGCATGGGTCAGTGTGACACAGAGGGGTCTGTAGCTGCATGGGTCAGTGTGACACAGAGGGGTCTGTAGCTGCATGGGTCAGTGTGACACAGAGGGGTCTGTAGCTGCATGGGTCAGTGTGACACAGAGGGGTCTGTAGCTGCATGGGTCAGTGTGACACAGAGGGGTCTGTAGTTGCATGGGTCAGTGTGACACAGAGGGGTCTGTAGCTGCATGGGTCAGTGTGACACAGAGGGGTCTGTAGCTGCATGGGTCAGTGTGACACAGAGGGGTCTGTAGCTGCATGGGTCAGTGTGACACAGAGGGGTCTGTAGCTGCATGGGTCAGTGTGACACAGAGGGGTCTGTAGCTGCATGGGTCAGTGTGACACAGATGGGTCTCTAGCTGCATGGGTCAGTGTGACACAGAGGGGTCTCTAGCTGCATGGGTCAGTGTGACACAGAGGGGTCTGTAGCTGCATGGGTCAGTGTGACACAGAGGGGTCTGTAGCTGCATGGGTCAGTGTGACACAGAGGGGTCTCTAGCTGCATGGGTCAGTGTGACACAGAGGGGTCTGTAGCTGCATGGGTCAGTGTGACACAGAGGGGTCTGTAGCTGCATGCGTCAGTGTGACACAGAAGGGTCTGTAGCTGCATGGGTCAGTGTGACACAGAGAGGTCTGTAGCTGCATGGGTCAGTGTGACACAGAGGGGTCTGTAGCTGCATGGGTCAGTGTGACAGAGGGGTCTCTAGCTGCATAGGTCAGTGTGACACAGAGAGGTCTGTAGCTGCATGGGTCAGTGTGACACAGAGAGGTCTGTAGCTGCATGGGTCAGTGTGACACAGAGAGGTCTGTAGCTGCATGGGTCAGTGTGAGACAGAGAGGTCTGTAGCTGCATGGGTCAGTGTGAGACAGAGAGGTCTGTAGCTGCATGGGTCAGTGTAACACAAAGGGATCTGTAGCTGCATGGGTCAGTGTAACACAAAGGGATCTGTAGCTGCATGGGTCAGTGTGACACAAAGGGATCTGTAGCTGCATGGGTCAGTGTGACACAGAGGGGTCTGTAGCTGCATGGGTCAGTGTGACACAGAGGGGTCTGTAGCTGCATGGGTCAGTGTGACACAGAGGGGTCTGTAGTTGCATGGGTCAGTGTGACACAGAGAGGTCTGTAGCTGCATGGGTCAGTGCGACACAGAGGGGTCTGTAGCTGCATGGGTCAGTGTGACACAGAGGGGTCTGTAGCTGCATGGGTCAGTGTTACACATGGGTCTGCAGCTGCATGGGTCAGTGCGACACAGAGGGGTCTGTAGCTGCATGGGTCAGTGTGAGACAGAGGGGTCTGTAGCTGCATGGGTCAGTGTAACACAAAAGGATCTGTAGATGCATGGGTCAGTGTGACACAGAGGGGTCTGTAGCTGCATGGGTCAGTGTGACACAGAGGGGTCTGTAGCTGTATGGGTCAGTGTGACACAAAAGGATCTGTAGCTGCATGGGTCAGCGTGACACAGAGGGGTCTGTAGCTGCATGGGTCAGTGTGACACAGAGGGGTCTGTAGCTGCATGGGTCAGTGTGACACAGAGGGGTCTGTAGCTGCATGGGTCAGTGTGACACAGAGGGGTCTGTAGCTGCATGGGTCAGTGTGACACAGAGGGGTCTGTAGCTGCATGGGTCAGTGTGACACAGAGGGGTCTGTAGCTGCATGGGTCAGTGTGACACAGAGGGGTCTGTAGCTGCATGCGTCAGTGTGACACAGAAGGGTCTGTAGCTGCATGGGTCAGTGTGACACAGAGAGGTCTGTAGCTGCATGGGTCAGTGTGACACAGAGGGGTCTGTAGCTGCATGGGTCAGTGTAACACAAAAGGATCTGTAGATGCATGGGTCAGTGTGACACAGAGGGGTCTGTAGCTGCATGGGTCAGTGTGACACAGAGGGGTCTGTAGCTGTATGGGTCAGTGTGACACAGAGGGGTCTGTGGCTGCATGGGTCAGTGTGACACAGAGAGGTCTGTAGCTGCATGGGTCAGTGTGACACAGAGAGGTCTGTAGCTGCATGGGTCAGTGTGACACAGAGGGGTCTATAGCTGCATGGGTCAGTGTGACACAGAGGGGTCTGTAGCTGTATGGGTCCGTGTGACACACAGGGGTCTGTGGCTGCATGGGTCCGTGTGACACAGAGGGGTCTGTGGCTGCATGGGTCCGTGTGACACAGAGGGGTCTGTGGCTGCATGGGTCCGTGTGACACAGAGATGTCTGTGGCTGCATGGGTCTGTGTGACAGAAGGATTAGTAGCTGCATGGGTCAGTGTGAAACAGAGATCTGGAGATGCATGGGTCAGTGTAACCCAGAGGTCTGCAGCTGCATGGGTCAGTGTGACACAGGAAGGTCTGTACATTATGAATCTGGCACTGAATTACTATATGACATTCTTGCCAGCTGCTACTTACTGCCGCACATAGTCCGCAGAGCACTGTGCCCCGTGTTCCTTGCACTCTGCCACATCTCTGCCTGTTAACCGATACACATGGGAGTCAAATGACATTCACTAGAAGCCCTGTGTACGCATAAAATACCATCCCCAGATCCTAGGGAAACTAGAGACTCTAACTAAAGTTCCGTTTATGTAGTAGTTTAAATATTACACTTGAGGGCGCTGTGCTCCTGCCTTCACACATTTCTGTAACCTAAATGCTTTATAAATACCGGAAAACTTGCCTCAGTTTGACAGGGATAAGTTTTGTGTTTCCTACCAATTAGGAAAATCAGGAAGCATTTATCTAAAGTAGTAAAGAGTATTTCATTTTATCATTCACATTAAAGATAAAAAATATTCTTAGATGTTTTCCTCTGTCATAAATAAAAGCATTTTAATAGAGGGGTTGTACAAGCTTGGGTGTTCTGTCTGGTACCTGTGAGGTTACATCTGCTCCTATATCCTGCCTGTTACTTTGCCGCACTGGCTATTGTATGCACTATGTTATGGGTTGTACATTGCCTGACCCTGGTAGAAAAGCAGGTTTATTTATTCTTAATTTTGTTTGTGTACAGTTCTAGAGAAGGATATACATAAACTGGAAATACTTTAGAGGAGACTACTAAACTTGCACATGGGCTAACACATAACACCTACAATTTAATACACACATAGGGGTCTGTAGTTGCATAGGTCAGTGTGACACAGAGGGGTCTGTAGCTGCATGGGTCAGTGTGACACAGAGGGGTCTGTAGCTGCATGGGTCAGTGTGACACAGAGGGGTCTGTAGCTGCATGGGTCAGTGTGACACAGAGGGGTCTGTAGCTGCATGTGTCAGTGTGACACAGAGGGGTCTGTAGCTGCATGGGTCAGTGTGACACAGAGGGGTCTGTAGCTGCATGGGTCAGTGTGACACAGAGGGGTCTGTAGCTGCATAGGTCAGTGTGACACAGAGGGGTCTGTAGCTGCATGGGTCAGTGTGACACAGAGGGGTCTGTAGCTGCATGGGTCAGTGTGACACAGAGGGGTCTGTAGCTGCATGGGTCAGTGTGACACAGAGGGGTCTGTAGCTGCATGGGTCAGTGTGACACAGAGGGGTCTGTAGCTGCATGGGTCAGTGTGACACAGAGAAGTCTGTAGCTGCATGGGTCAGTGTGACACAGAGAGGTCTGTAGCTGCATGGGTCAGTGTGACACAGAGGGGTCTGTAGCTGCATGGGTCAGTGTGACACAGAGGGGTCTGTAGCTGCATGGGTCAGTGTGACACAGAGGGGTCTGTAGCTGCATGGGTCAGTGTGACACAGAGGGGTCTGTAGCTGCATGGGTCAGTGTGACACAGAGGGGTCTGTAGCTGCATGGGTCAGTGTGACACAGAGGGGTCTGTAGCTGCATGGGTCAGTGTGACACAGGTCTGTAGCTGCATGGGTCAGTGTGACACAGAGGGGTAACAAGACTAATGGCACTACTATTTAGATGAACTTAGGGTTCCCTATTCATAATAAATGTGGTTGTATCAACCTTCAAATAATTGACAGGGTTAGGTGCTATGTACTGATTTATTCTGCAAAGAAAGGAAAATTCAATCCTAAAATTGAAAATGGTGTACACTTATGTAGCACTCTTTGCCTAAGGGGGGGGGCTGGCTATTGTGTAGAACAATTTAATGCAAAGGAAAAATCGGTGCTAATCGTAAAAATTAAAATTTAACCTTTATTAGGAATAGAAATAAAAATAGTATCCACAAACAAACATATATGGTTCAATTAAAAACACAGGGGGTTGATGAGGATATAATATTCAGCGTACTGTGTTAGGCATGGAAAATTGCTGATAGGGTTTATTTTTTAACCTAGGATGACAGAATCCGTAGTTAAGAAAAAATACCCTTTATAACTTGAATAGTTCTAGGTAGTATTGGGTGTTATCACTGGTGTTTGGTGCGACATAACATTAAGGCTTAGATGGTCCATTTAACTTCCCTTGAACGCCACTTTCACCCAGTACCATAATCACCATATCCCTTACCCTTGTTCCCCCTTAATTACCTAAAATAAAGACACAACAACAGGATTTGCCAATTAAAAAATGGAAAGGTCACTTTATTTAAGCTGATTTTGCATTGTAGCCAAAATCAGATAAGAGAGCCGTAAATCAATTATTGCAATTTCAATACCACCAATCAACATAAATGCCAGAGCATTTCCACTGAACATGGGTCTACGTTTCCGGGGGGGATGACCACAAAACACCCCCCCCCCCCCCCGTGGCGTGGCACGAGGAATTGCCAGAGAGAACCCGCTGCACAGTCTGCCCAGCAGCTAGACCACCGGATCACGGCGCCAAGCCAAATGTGCAGCGGGATCCTCCCACGTCCTCGATGCCCCGCCCATGTGTGAGACCCGTTTTCACCGCTCTCCACCTTATCGCTCTTCCGACTCCTAATAGCAGCTGAATCTTAATGCCTCTGGCTAGCATAGACCGATTTGTGTCACCCGCTTAGCCTCAGCTGCAGCTATTTCTTTCCTTAAGGGAACACAGGCGGTCTTATATAGATCCAACCAATTGGTCAGCATCCTGCCCATATCTGCGTCTGCTTGCTCTCTTCTTCCTTTTGTGACCTCTCCGATTATGATTCGCTCTCTCCTAATGAACCTAATGCAGGGTGGGTGGGAGGGAAACAAGAAAAAGGTTAGTGTGGCTTACTTCCTGTTCTATTCCTTATATCACCTCTCTCTCAGTCCTTCCCCTTTTTTCTAATCTCCCTTTCCTTTGTCTCTACTCTCACCTCCCCCTGTCTTCCTACCTAACCTGTCCCCCCCCCCTTCCCCTCCCTAGAGAAAAACGTCTAGTTAACCCCTTAAGGTCAGTTTATAGGAGCCCCTAGCTTTAGTTGCGCTCCTGTCGCATTTGCTCCCTCCAATTTGTATAAGGCTTAGATGGTCCATTTAACTTCCCTTGACCACCACTTTCACCCAGTACCATAATCACCATATCCCTTACCCTTGTTCCCCCTTAATTACCTGAAATAAAGACACAACAACAGGGTTTGACAACTAAAAAATGGAAAGGTCACTTTATTTAAGCTGATTTTGCATTGTAGCCAAAATCAGATAAGAGAGCCGTAAATCAATTATTGCAATTTCAATACCACCAATCAACATAAATGCCAAAGCATTTCCACTGAACATGGGTCTACGTTTCCGGGGGGGATGACCACAAAACACCCCCCCCCCCCGTGGCGTGGCATGAGGAATTGCCCGAGAGAACCCGCTGCACAGTCTGCCCAGCAGCTAGACCACCGGATCACGGCGCCAAGCCGAATGTGCAGCGGGATCCTCCCACTTCCTCGATGCCCCGCCCACGTGTGAGACCCGTTTTCACCGCCACAAAAAAGGCTCCCTTTTCCGCCACCCCAACCTAGTGACCTTTCCTCACCTGCACCATCTCTGCTACCAACATCCTTATGTCCTCCAGAAACCGATCGTTCCCCACCTCGTTCAGGTGCACTCCATCAGCCCGAAACAGCTCCTCTCGTTTTGCCGCAATCAAGGGATGCTCCAGAACCCTTCCACCTATCTCCCTAACTATCTTCGCTGCTACCTGATTAACTCGCCTCCACGACCTATATCCTGCTCTTTGCGTATTAGTGTTGCGCCATCTTATTCTGGATATTATATTTGAACATATAACCTGCACTTGTGGCCAAGCAACCTTTAACCAGCTAATTACCTCTTTTATGCTGTCCTCTAATTCTTTTAAGGGGAGTGCGCCTATATCATTACCTCCCAAATGTATTATCAGCGCATACGGGGGGCCCCACCTTTTCCTTGCCTGCTGTATGGTAGCAACTAACTCGCCCCAGCGCATGCCCCTTTTTCCTATCCATCTTATGCTTGCTAACCTGTGCACAAAGCCTAAATGCTGTCCTAACCCTGACGCCATTGCCCTTGCCCGGGCCCAGTGCACGTACGAGTGGCCAACCACCCATACCCGTAATGCTCTACCTGAAATGAAAACAAATATTCATTAACCTCACATTCACATCCACTCGGCAAAAAATTCCTTTGACATCACCCCACCTCATGTACCTGCTGGCCCCCCCCCCCCCCCCACTCTCTTTCTATTCCCCTTTTATCCTAATGTATGTTCTAAAAGCTCGCGATTTCCATCTGCCCAAATTTTTTATCCTTTCTTCAGATTACCCTTTTATGGCCGTGCTAGTTGCGGCCCCAATTCGAAAAGAATGCAGTGCGAACCTCAGATGGTCCCACCCCAGTTTCCTCGTGACCATTTCCAATATCTTTTTAAATTGATACACAGTTAAATTAGACCCATCCATGTGCCTTAAAAGCAACCTGCCTTCCTTGTGCCTTCCCTTTAACATCTCATTGACACTCGCTACTAGGCATGTACTGCTCCTCATTTCTTTCATTGACACCCATACCCCTTTCCCTTGCCTATCTGTTTTTGACTTTCTTAACAGCACCATTATGTTATCATCATAAACCTTCACATATGTTACCCCTACGCCGTTTACCTTATCAGTTTTATTTGCTGCTATTAATTCCCCTATCCTGAATGCCCCCCAGAAAGCCATGACAAATGCTGTTTTAAACAAAATAGCTTCTTCTACGTTCCTGCATACCTCACCTAACACTGATACCATTCTCTCTAACTGATCCTCTGTAATCGGTTCCCTGTCGTCCAACTCCTTGACTTCCCCTACCTGCCATGCTTCCAAAACCTTTCTAACTATGAATGATTTTGTTATGTCTTCCCTATCCCTTAATTTTGCAAAGAAAGATACCCCTGCTACCGCTATGCCAACCTGCCCTTTTTTCATGCCTTTCATTTTTAATGACCAAAGCCATTCTAGGAACCTACTCCTCTCTCCCCTTATTGTATCACCCTTAAACTCCAGCCACTGCTTCCAATAGGTGTTGTATGCCCTCCACATTCTTGGCGCCAATGATTTTTCCACCATTTTCTTTATCCCCTCTATGCGCTCCCAATCTGCAAAGAAAGATGGGGCATCTCTCACCTTCCTTTCTAGCTGCCGGCGCAGCCTCCCTAAATACTTCCCACTTAAATCTAGACAGGGCGTCCGCTATTACGTTTTTGTATCCTGGGATATGCTTTGCTTTAAAACAGAAATTCAGCTGCAGGCATTTCAGAACCAGATAACGCAAATATTTTATTACTGGCATTGAGGATACCGAAAGGTTATTAACCACGTCTACTACCTCTTGATTGTCAGACCGCTATGTTTTTTACCCAACCGTTGGTTTCCCAGCCCACTGGCCATTTGCCCGCGCACCATCTCCCTTGCAAGTATGCCCCAAAACCCGCACTCCCCGCGGCATCTGTGTAAAGCTCTAATTCACTTGCTGCTGCTACTTTAGGCCATATCCTGATTCCATTGAAGTCTACTAAAAAGGTATCCCATACTCTCAAATCCTCTTTCATCTCGCCTGTCAGTCTAATCAGGTGCTCAGGTTTCTTTACTCCCGCTGTCCCCAGCTCCAGCCTTCTCTTAAATATTCTTCCTACCGGTATTGCTCTACATGCGAAATTAAGGACGCATAACAACTTCTGCATTTCTCGTTGCACTACTTTCTTTCTCCCTAGCATTTCCCTTATTAATTGGCGTGCCTTCTCTATTTCTTCCTCCGGCAGCTCGCATTGTCCTTTCACTGTATCTATCATTATACCTAAAAATGACAACCGCTGACTAGGCCCTTCTGATTTCTCGACTGCTACTGGGACTCCTAGTTACCCCAACATATCGACTAGCGAGTCTTTTAGCCCTGCGCATGCACCGCTCCCCGCTGGGTCCACAACCATAAAATTGTCCAAGTAGTGCACGATTCTATCTGAACCTGTCCTTGCTGACAACAACCAATGGAGGAATGTACTAAATTTCTCGAATATGGAGCATGATACAGAGCAGCCCATCGGCAAGCATTTATCCACATAAAATTTCTTGTTAAATCTACACCCCATTAGCCTGAAACTGGCTGGACTCAATGGTAACAGACTAAAAGCGGATTCTATGTCGATTTTCGCCATTAATGCGCCCCTCGCCTCCTCATTCACCATTTTTTTTTTTTTTTTTATTACATTTTTATTATACACAACAATCCATTACAAAATTACAATAACATACAACACGCGAACTGGAACAAACTACATATACATTCATAAGCATAATTTACAGCTGGTTTGTTCCTCTTACATATATACCAATGTGTGAGTCCCGAGAAAGAAGAAAAAAAAAAAAATTTAAAAAATAAAAAAAATAAAATAAAAAAATTAAAAAAATTATCTCCCTCTCCATCCTCCAGGCCACATTTCTTTACCCAACTACTAAACTATTCATATATTCCTCCCAGTAAAAACGAATCATCTGAAATATATGTTCCTTATTAGTTTTTAGATATTCATATTCTTCGAGTATCAGAAGTTCATTAATTCTGTCAAAAACTATTTTAATCTCAGGGACATAAGTTTTTTTCCAATTTCTGGCTATTATAGATTTTATGCCATTTAATATATAGGTTATTAATTTAGCTCTTATTTTGCAAATACCTATAATTGGCTTGTTTAATAAAGCTGTATAAATATCTAATTGAAACTCATTTATCCCGCTTATCCTTTGAATACACCTCGAAATTTCTTCCCAGATATTTCTAACCAGGGGGCAATCCCACCAGATATGCCGCATACTGCCCACCCTCCCGCATCCCCTCCAACATTGGTTGGAGGCGTTTGGGTAGATACTATGCAACCTAGCCGGAGTCAAATACCATCTGGCAAGGATTTTATAATTTAATTCTTGTATATTAGAAG
Organism: Bombina bombina; assembly: GCF_027579735.1. Taxonomy (NCBI): domain Eukaryota; kingdom Metazoa; phylum Chordata; class Amphibia; order Anura; family Bombinatoridae; genus Bombina; species Bombina bombina. The sequence goes on along the minus strand of NC_069501.1, from coordinate 136,976,924 downwards.
AAGAAGAAGAACCAGCTATATTTTTATAAATTTTTAGCCATTCCCTTTCTTCTAATTGTATCCCTGTTTCCATTTCCCATTTAAGTACATATCCATGTTTTATATTCTCCACAGTGGTCATGAGTAGTTTATAACTAAATGAGATAGTGCTTTTAACCTTTTAACGCCGTTATGCCGTTCCATTCCGTCATAATTACACTGGGCTTTAGAGCCGTTATGACGGAATAGAACGGCATAACGGTTTTCAGCTCCTGTGCCCCCTCCGATATTTTGTTTGTTGTGGATCCGGTTGGGGGATGTGCCTAGCACCTCTGGCACTCCCCCAGGATCCAATCAGCATGGAGGGGGTGTATCGATTGTCCCCTGTAACACTGTAGCAGCCAATGAGTGGAATCATTGGCTGTTACAAGTGTATCCGCTTCCTCTCTGCTCTCAGTGCGATCTGAGAGAGAGAGGAAGACAGTTTAGTGTTTGTAGTGCTAGAGAGGGGAAAATATATATAAAAAAAATAAATACCATATATATATTTTTTTTTTTTTTGCTGCTGATCACAGAGCTGCTACTGTGATCAGCCTAATATAACTTGGTTATCCAGTTAGGGCTTTGATCAGTGTTGATCAAAAGCTTTGGGGGTTTATTTGTGGGGGTTACAAATATATATTTATATTGTTTTTGCTGCTGATCACTGAGCTGCTACTGTGATCAGCCTAATATTACAGTGATCAGCCTGTCAGGGCTTTGATCAGTGCCCAAAAGTTTATTTGTGGGGATCTTTAGTTATTATTAACCCCTTCCCTGCTGTTCCCAATCACTACCCTTCCCAGTTCCTTTTTTTTTTTTAGTTTATAAATATATATATATATATATATATATATATATATATATATATATATATATATATATATATATATATATATATATATATATATATATATATATATATAAAGAAAAACTCATAATTTTTTTTTTAAAAAAAATCTGAGGGAATAGGGCGGGTGGGAATAGGTGGATGGTAATTGGGAGGTGGTAATTGGGGTGGTTTAGTGGGATTTTGGGGAAGGTGAAGTGGGAATTGGTGGTGGTGAAGTGGTAATTTGTACTGAAAAAAATCCCTTATGGCACGCTATTCAGCAGAAGAGGCTTATGCCATTCTTGCCGCAGATTCAGGGAGTGAAACCCTCTCTGCTCTGTCTGACAGCGCAACCCTTACGGCATCAGATATAGAGCCCCTGAGTGATACATCTGATGCTGGTGCTCCCTGCCCGCCACCTAAAAGGAGGCGTCGCACAAATGACCAAAATTGGATACCCCCAAATTTCACTGCCCCAGAAATGCCAGAATTTACTGAGACTCCTGGCATCACAAGTGATGTTCCAGTATGTGAGCCAATAAACTATATGTCCCTGATTCTGACAGATACCATGTTTGAGCATATAGTTGCTCAAACAAATTTATATGCCAGCCAGTATCTGTCCAAAAATCCCCAATCTCTGTATGTCAGAAAAAATAGCTGGCACCCCACTGACATACCAGAGATTAAAAAGTTTTGGGCCCTGACATTAATAATGGGGATTGTGAAGAAACCCAGCATTCGTTCATACTGGAGCCAGAACCCCATCCTGGCTACCCCTCTTTTTCCAGGGGTTATGAAGAGGGACAGATATGAACAATTGCTGCGGTTTCTCCATTTTAAGGATAATACCAAGTGCCCCCCCAAAAATGACCCCCTGCATGACAGGTTATATAAACTAAGGCCCCTGATAAGCCACCTGTCGCAAAAATTTAAAGAAGTTTACATACCTGAGCAGGACATTTGCATTGATGAGTCCCTCATGAAATTTAAGGGGAGATTGCTTTTCAAGCAATATATACCATCCAAGAGGTCCCGCTATGGGGTAAAATTTTATAAGCTCTGTGAATGCAGTACTGGGTATACCTGGGCATTTCGCATCTACCAGGGAAAGGATAGCCACTTGGATCCACCTGGCTGCCCAGATTCCGTTGGCACAAGTGGGAAAATTGTGTGGGATCTCCTACTACCCCTGCTAAATAAAGGGTACCATTTGTGGCTCGATAATTTTTACACCAGCACAGAGCTATTAAAATTTTTATCTTATTTTGAAACCGTGGCCTGTGGCACAAAAAGAAAAAATCGCAAAGGTTTCCCCCAGAAGCTGACATATGGAAAAAAAGTAGGGGCACAACGTCAGCTTTACGCCACAATGAGCTACTGGCCCTTCGGTACACTGATAAAAAAAGATGTGTACATGCTCTCCACAATGCACAATGAAGCTACAGTGCCAGTGTCTGTGAAGGGAAGATCTGCACAGATCCTAAAGCCAAAGTGCATTGTGGAGTACAACAAAAACATGGGGGGGGGGGGTAGATTTAGCTGACCGGTGCCTGCAGCCATATCTAATTCAAAGAAAAACTAGAACTTGGTGCAAAAAAGTAGCCTTTTATATTATGCAGATCGCAGTATATAATGCATATGTGCTGTACAAAAAAACAGGCACAGGGAAAACTTATACTTTTTTGGAATTTGTGTTAACATCTGATATTTTGTTTAACCAGACCCCTAATCCTCCCACTGTTCAATCTGAAAATGTCGAGCGACTCTGTGGCAGGCATTTTCCCACTAGGATCCCCCCCCCCACTGCCTGCAAATTAACACCCCAGAAAAGATACAGAGTCTGCTATAAAAAAGGAGGGAGGAGGGATTCTAGCTACCATTGCCCTGACTGCCCCTCTCAACCTGGCCTCTGTATCACTGATTGCTTTCGAATATATCACACAGAGTTAAACTTTTAATTTGAAAGCAATCTGTATGTGTTCCTACTTTATTTTATTTTATTTTATTATTCTGTATTCCTAACTTCATAAATCCCCTGACCTTGTCCTGTCCCTTTATATGTTAAGCCCATCCACTCTAAGGCCATTATAAGTTATACAAAACAACTAAAATACTCCTTTTAGAATATCCTGAGTTATCCACTTTTGCAAATGGTATGTCATGAGGGGGGTAATTTTCATTCCTGGGCTGCCATACTGTCTCAAAGGCAACATAGGTCCAGAAAATCAATGTGCCAAATTTCTATGCAGACCCTATATTGGGCCCTGTAACTTCATAAAACCACATAAAACCTGTGCATAGGGGGTATTGTTGCACTCATGGGAGATCACTGAACACAGATATGGGTGTATTATAGCAGTAAAAAATATAATGATGTTGATCTAAATAGAAAAAAGGCAAAGTCTGTGTGAAAAAAGCAAATAAAAAATATGACCACTAAATTTGACCAGGTTTTGTGACTAAGTGGCTACAAAAAAAAGACTAAACATAGTCCTTTTTCAATACCCTTGGTTGTCTACTTTTGCAAATGGTATGCCATGGTGGGGTAATTTTCATTCCTGCACTGCCATATTGTCTCAAAGGCAACAAAGGTCCATAAAATCAATGTGCCCAATTTCCATGCAAATTGGCAGACCCTATATTGGGCGTTGTAACTTCCTGAAACCACATAAAACCTGTACATAGGGGGTATTGTTGTGCTCATTGGACATTGCTGAACACAAAGATGGGTGTATTATAGCAGTAAAATATACAAGGATGATATAAACAGCAAAAAGGCAGTGTTTTTGTGATAAACTAAAACTGAAATATGAACATTACCTTTGGCCAGATGTTGTGACTAAGTGGCTACAAACAAAGACTAAACATAGTCCTTTTTCAATACCCTGGGTTGTCTACTTTTATAAATGGTATGCCATGATGGGGTAATTTTCATTCCTGGGCTGCTATAATATCTCAAAGAGGACAAAGGCCCATAAAATGAATGTGCCAATTTTCCATGTAAATGGGCAGATCCCATATTTGGCCCTGTAACATCTGTAAACCCCATAAAACCTGTACAAGGGGGGTACTGTTTTACTCGTAGGACCTTGACAAACACTAATATGTGTGTTTTATAGCAATAAACATAAAAGGTTGATGACAGAGACAGCCAAAGTGCAGTGTTTGTGCAAAAAAACGCATGCAAAAAAATGACCATTACATTTGGCCAGGTGTTGTGACTAAGGGGCTTCACAAAAAGATGTGACATGGGCCTTTTGGAATACCCTAGGGTGTCTTCTTTTGAAAATGGTATGCCATGATGGGGTAATTTTCATTCCTGTGCTGCTATAATGTCTCAAAGAGGACATAGGCACAGAAAATTAAGGTGCCAAATTTCCATGCATAAAAACTGAAATGGGCAGACCCCATATTTGGCCCTGTAGCTTCTGTAAACCCCATAAAACCTGTACATGGGGGGTACTGTTTTACTCGTAGGACCTTGACAAACACTAATATGTGTGTTTTATAGCAGCAAAACATAAAAGGTTGATGACAGAGACAGCCAAAGTGCAGTGTTTGTGCAAAAAAAACGCATGCAAAAAAATGACCATTACATTTGGCCAGGTGTTGTGACTAAGGGGCTTCACAAAAAGATGTGACATGGGCCTTTTGGAATACCCTAGGGTGTCTTCTTTTGAAAATGGTATGCCATGATGGGGTAATTTTCATTCCTGTGCTGCTATAATGTCTCAAAGAGGACATAGGCACAGAAAATTAAGGTGCCAAATTTCCATGCATAAAAACTGAAATGGGCAGACCCCATATTTGGCCCTGTAGCTTCTGTAAACCCCATAAAACCTGTTCATGGGGGGTACTGTTTTACTCATAGGACCTTGACAAACACTAATATGTGTGTTTTATAGCAGCAAAACATAAAAGGTTGATGACAGAGACAGCCAAAGTGCAGTGTTTGTGCAAAAAAACGCATGCAAAAAAATGACAATTACATTTGTCCAGGTGTTGTGACTAAGGGGCTTCACAAAAAGATGTGACATGGGCCTTTTGGAATACCCTAGGGTGTCTTCTTTTGAAAATGGTATGCCATGATGGGGTAATTTTCATTCCTGTGCTGCTATAATGTCTCAAAGAGGACATAGGCACAGAAAATTAAGGTGCCAAATTTCCATGCATAAAAACTGAAATGGGCAGACCCCATATTTGGCCCTGTAGCTTCTGTAAACCCCATAAAACCTGTACATGGGGGGTACTGTTTTACTCATAGGACCTTGACAAACACTAATATGTGTGTTTTATAGCAACAAAACATAAAAGGTTAATGACAGAGACAGCCAAAGTGCAGTGTTTGTGCAAAAAAAACGCATGCAAAAAAATGACCATTACATTTGGCCAGGTGTTGTGACTAAGGGGCTTTACAAAAAGATGTAACATGGGCCTTTTGGAATACCCTATGGTGTCTTCTTTTGAAAATGGTATGCCATGATGGGGTAATTTTCATTCCTGTGCTGCTTTAATGTCTCAAAGAGGACATAGGCACAGAAAATGAAGGTGCCAAATTTCCATTCATAAAAACTGAAATGGGCAGACCCCATATTTGGCCCTGTAGCTTCTGTAAACCCCATAAAACCTGTACATGGGGGGTACTGTTTTACTCGTAGGACCTTGACAAACACTAATATGTGTGTTTTATAGCAGCAAAACATAAAAGGTTGATGACAGAGACAGCCAACGTGCAGTATTTGTGCAAAAAACGCATGCAACAAAAAGGACCATTACATTTGGCCAGGTGTTGTGACTAAGGGGCTTCACAAAAATATGTGACATGGGCCTTTTGGAATACACTAGGGTGTCTTCTTTTAAAAATGGTATGCCATGATGGGGTAATTTTCATTCCTGGGCTGCTATAATGTCTCAAAGAGGACATAGGCCCAGAAGGTGACTGTGCCAAATTTTCATGTAAATGGGCAGACCCCATATTTGGCCCTGTAACTTCTGTAAACCCCATAAAACCTTTACATGGGGGGTACTGTTGTACTTGTAGGACTTTGAAAAACACTTATATGTGTGTTTTATAGCAGTAAAACATAAAAGCTTGATGACAGAAACAGCCAAAGTGCAGTATTTGTGCAAAAAACGCATGCAACAAAAAGGACCATTACATTTGGCCAGGTGTTGTGACTAAGGGGCTTCACAAAAATATGTGACATGGGCCTTTTGGAATACCCTAGGGTGTCTTCTTTTAAAAATGGTATGCCATGATGGGGTAATTTTCATTCCTGGGCTGCTATAATGTCTCAAAGAGGACATAGGCCCAGAAGGTGACTGTGCCAAATTTTCATGTAAATGGGCAGACCCCATATTTGGCCCTGTAACTTCTGTAAACCCCATAAAACCTTTACATGGGGGGTACTGTTGTACGTGTAGGACTTTGAAAAACACTTATATGTGTGTTTTATAGCAGTAAAACATAAAAGCTTGATGACAGAAACAGCCAAAATGCAGTGTTTGGGCAAAAAACGCATTAAAAATAAATGAGCACTACATTTGGCCAGATGTTATGCCTAAGGGGCTTCACAAAAAGATGTGACATGGCCCTTTTGGAATACCCTGGGGTGTCTTCTTTTGAAAATGGTATGCCATGATGGGGTAATTTTCATTCCTGGGCTGCTATAATGTCTCAAAGAGGACATAGGCACAGAAAATTAAGGTGCCAAATTTCCATGCATAAAGACTGAAATGGGCAGACCCCATATTTGGCCCAGTAACTCCTGTAAACCCTGTGAAACCTGTACATGGGGGGTACTGTTGTACTCGTAGGACATTGACAAACACAAATATGTGTGTTTTATAGCAGTAAAACATAAAAGCTTGATGACAGAAACAGCCAAAGTGCAGTGTTTGTGTAAAAAACGCAAGCAACAAAAATGACCACTACATTTGGCCAGGTGTTGTGACTAAGGGGCTTCACAAAAAGACGTGACATGGCCCTTTTGGAATACCCTAGGGTGTCTACTTTTGTAAATGGTATGCCATGATGGGGTTATTTTCATTCCTGGGCTGCTATAATGTATGAAAGGCAACTTAAGCCCAGAAAATGAATGTGCCAGATTTCTATGTAAATGGGTAGGCCGTATGTTGGGCCTTGTAAATTCCAGAAAACTCAAAAAACCTGTACATGGGGGGTATCGTTATACTCATGGGACATCGCTTAACACAAGTATGGGTGTTTTATTGCAGTAACATATATCAGGATGATGATATTCACAATAAAATCCTTTGGAAAGCTTCAAATTTCTTAATTTCTCACACTTACTTTGATTTTTTTTATATAAAATTATAGTTGAGAAATAAATCTTTTATGCCAAAAGAAAGCCCTATCTGTCCTCTAAAAAAAATATATAATTAGTGTGGGTGCACTTAATGTGAAAGGGGTAAATTATGGTTGAAAAGACATATAGCTGAAATTCAAGGTTTTGTTTACGTTCAGAACTTGAACAATTGCCTATGTCATAAAAGGGTTAATAGGGGCCTCTGTGAGACAAATTTTTTCGAAGTTCGTTAATTGCCGAGTTAGTTTTGCTCTTTCTGGGTGATGTTCTAAAAAGTTATGCAGTTGTAAATATTTAAACCAATTACCATATCTGCCTTTAGCTAAATTCATTATTTCTACTTGGGGCTTAAGTCTACCATTTTCCAAAAATTGGATTAAAGGTATAAGATCTACTTGCGTTTGTTGGTGCTGATACCGAGGGATATGTCCCCCCTGAAATTCTATATTCGTTGTTATTGGCAATAGAGGGGAAGGAATTGTTGATATGTTAACAGATTCTTTTATTATTTTGACCCAGTTATTAAAGGTGTGATTAATTATTGGAAATTGTTTGATACCTATTGGTTTACTTTCTACTGCAGACCAAATAAAATCTTTCAGTGGCTGTTGGGATACCAAATTATTTTCTAGCAATATCCATGCTTTATTTTTTTCATTAATATGCCAATCTAAAATTCTTTGCAATGTTATTGCTCTATGATAATTTTGAATGTTTGGTACCCCCATACCACCTTCTTTCCTACCCATATATAATATTGATCTTTTAATTCTCGGCTTTGTTTGTTTCCAAATAAATGAATTTATTATTCTTTGAAGGTTAATACAATACATATGTGGAATATTTATGGGAATTGTCTGAAATAAATATAAGATTCGAGGGAGAATATTCATTTTTACTGTGTGTATACGACCTACCCATGACAATGTCTTTGATGCCCAGTTTTTTAAATCTATTTGTAGGTTTGTTAATAATTTAGAGTAATTTTCTGAAAAGAGCATACTATCACTAGCTGTTAAATGAACTCCTAGATATTTTAATGAGGTATCTTTCCAAATATATGCACTATGTGTGTCAGGTTAGGAAATATCCAGAAGTAGACCCAAATGCAAGGGCGAACTTAAACAACACCCTTGCACTCTGAGTTTAATCCAGGACGTGACCCCACGACAACCTCCAAAAAACAAAGTACTCACGATATGGAGCAGGGTTAGCCTGTGCCAAAGTAATTCTTGATATCAGCCAGATAGACTTCTGAATAAGGAACTGGTTTCAGGAAATGCCTTCCACAGAATCAGGAGAGCAGGGAAAGTCACTTATACTCAGACAGAAGAAGGGTAAAACAGGAAACAGTTAATAATGCAGGAGTAGGTCATTTGTTATCAGGCAGTCTGAAGGTTAACACTGTGTAGACAGTCTTTGCAGAGTATGCAACAGGTAATCAGGCAGTTTGAGGGTTAACACTGAGTAGACAGTCTTTGCAGAGTATGCAACAGGTAATCAGGCAGTTTGAGGGTAAACACTGTGTAGTCAAAACTTGCAGAATTAACAACATGTAATCAGGTAGTTTGAAGGTTAACACTGTGTTGTCAGAACTTGCAGTGATAGCAACAGGTAAGCTGGTAGTTTGAAGGTTAACACAGATTAATCAGTACTTGTGGAGACTGGCAACAGGATATCAAGCAGTTTGAAGGTTTACACTGAATAATTGTATTTGCAGAGTTTGGAAACAGGTAAACATGCAGATTGAAGGATTCACAGAAATAACAGTATTTGAATAGTTTGCACTACACAGAGTAGTCTGAATATGCAGGGATTGCAGCAGGTAAACAGGAAGATTGAAAGTTTCACAAAACAAACAGTACTTGCATTGTTTGGAGACAGGTATTCAGGAGGTTGAAGGTTAATCCAGCATAGTAAGTCCTTGAAGAGATTGGCAACAGAAAAGCAGCAGTTAGAGAGATTCCTCAGCGAAATCCTAACAGAAGCCTCAAAGTTAACAAACAAACGGACACTGGAGAAACAGGAAGCCAGAATAAAAAGCCTGGTTGTGACATCATCAGGAAGGGGTGGCTCAGACACCTGTCAATCAAGCACACAGAGAGGACTGCAGAGCTTCCCAGCAGCTGAGCGTGACAGTGCCCCCTCCTCAAGGACCCCTCCGGGGGACCCGACCGGGCCTGGCAGGGTATTTCTTGTGAAAAGACTTGACAAGAGCTGGAGCATGAACATGAGAGGCCGGTTCCGAAGATCGTTCAGAGATAGGATAACCCTTCCAATGGACCAGGTAGTACAGCCGATTGCCCCGTAGCTTGGAATCGAGAATCTGGCTGACTTCAAACTCAGAAGTTGCCTCTACGGAAAGTGGAGGAGGTGGTTTACTCTTGATAGAGTACCGATTGTAGATGACTGGCTTGAGTAGGGAGACATGAAACACTGGATGGATCTTGAGAGTCTTGGGTAAGGCCAGGCGGTATGCAGAAGAACAAACTCTGGAAACAATTTGAAAAGGTCCAATGTACTTAGGACTCAACTTGGTACAAGGTTGTTTTAGACGTATGAATCTGGTGGATAAAAATACTCTGTCTCCAGTATGAAGTAAAGGAGCCTTGCACCTTCTGCAATCAGCATATTTCTTATGTCTTAAGGAAGAAGAGAGTAGATTTTGACGAATGAGTTGCCAGTGATTACTGAGATTTTTCACTATACGATCTGCTCCAGGGACTTCAGTAGAACTGGTAATCATAGGAAAGGTTCTAGGTTCAAATCCATAAGCTGCCTTAAAGGGAGAGGTCTGTAATGAGGCGTTATAACGTGAGTTGTGAGCTAATTCCGCCAAAGGCAATAACTGAGACCAGTTGGAGTGGTGATGGTCTACATAATGTCTTAGAAAAGATTCCAAGGCTTGATTTACACGCTCAGTCTGTCCGTTGGATTGAGGATGGTGTGCAGTAGAAAGTGATATGTTGATTCTGAAGTGTTTACAAAAAGACCTCCAAAATAAACTGGAAATCAGGAATTGGATGACTGAGAAGAGGTGCAGAAGAAAATGCTGATTTTAGCGTTTCAAAAGCCTGTACTGCCGAAGAGGACCAGTTCTTACAATTTTGCCCTTTCTTAGTAAGAGAAGTGAGTGGAGACGTGATGTCAGCAAAGTTCTTTATAAACTTTCTATAGTAATTGGCAAAGCCAAGAAACCTCTGCAGGGATTTGAGAGTAGTTGGTCTGGGCCAGTCCTTGATAGCTGACAGTTTAGCAGGATCCATCTCAAAACCTGATTCAGAAATGATATACCCCAAAAAGGGGATGGAACTCTGATGAAAAGAGTATTTCTCCAATTTAGTGAACAGGGAATTGTCTCGTAACCTCTGAAGAACCAGTCTTACATGATGTACATGTTCCTGTAATGTTTCTGAATAGATTAGAATGTCATCGAGGTAAATGATAACAAATTGATTTAGATAATCTTTGAAGATTTCGTTAACAAAGTGCTGAAATACTGCTGGTGCATTGCACAATCCAAATGGCATTACTAGATACTCATAGTGACCAAATCTAGTGTTAAATGCCGTCTTCCATTCGTTCCTTTACGGATTCTGACCAGATTGTAGGCCCCACAGAGATCTAACTTGGAAAAAATAGAAGCACCTTGAAGACGATCGAATAACTCAGAAATGAGCGGCAAAGGATCACTGTTTTTGACAGTAATCTGATTCAAGGCTCGATAATCAATACAGGGACGAAGACCTCCATCTTTTTTCCCAATGAAGAAAAAACCTGCACCCACAGGTGAAGAGGAAGGACGAATGAATCCTCTGGCTAAGTTGTCCTTTATGTATTCCTCAAGAGAGACATTTTCTTGACGAGAGAGGGGATAGGTCCTTCCCTTAGGTAGAGGAGCCCCTGAATACAAGTCAAATATCCGGTGTGGAGGTAACGTCTCAGCCTCTTTTTTAGAAAACACATCACTAAAGGCATGATAGTAATTGGGCAAAGATTCAGGAACTTCCACCATAGCTACGACAGGACAGGATGGTTTAGAGGGATTTTGCAGGCAATGTTTGAAACAGGTAGTTCCCCAGGAAATAAGTTCTCCTTTAGACCATGAGAAAACTGGATCATGAAACTGCAACCAAGGTAACCCCAGAATCAATGGTATGTGGGGAGAAGAGATGACATCAAAATGAATAATTTCAGAATGAAGTATGCCCACAGTCAAAAGAAGAGGAATGGTAGAATGTTTTATGATACCAGTACCTAGAGGCTGTCCACTGACAGTAGTTACCTTAATTAACTGTTTCTTGGCTTGAAGAGGAATCCTGAGAGAGTCAGCAAAGTTTGAATCAATGAATACTCCAGCAGCTCCAGAATCGATGAGAGCTTGAGCTCGAAACTTGGTGTTTCCAAAAGAGATAGTTACAGGAACAAAAAGTTTAGCATTGAGGGAAGACATGGGATTCTGGCTTAACTCTGTCCCTCTATCAAAAGTTAAGCCTTGGCTTTTACTGGCCGGATAGGACAGTCCTTCAGTAAATGTCCTTTGGAACTACAATACAGACATAACCCAAGAGTACGCCTTCTATGGCGTTCAGCTTCTGATAATTTAATAGCTCCTACTTCCATGGGTTCCACATACTCAGGAGATTGGGAATTATTATTAGAAAGACTTGAGGTTCGAATAGGAGGAAGAAATGAAGATTTAACAAAGGATCTCCGATTCCTATCTCTCTTCTGAAGACGTTCAGAATGCCGGGCGTCAAGAGTAATACATAAATTGATAAGACCCTCCAATGAATCGGAGAGTTCCCGAAATACTAGTTCATCCTTAAGGCGTTCGCAAAGTCCTTTGCGAAAGGCTGCCCGTAAGGCTCCATGGTTCCAATCAGTTTCTGCGGCTAAAGTCCTGAATTCAATAGCATATTGAGCTACCGAAAGGGATCCCTGTCTCAGATCCAACAATCCTGCCTCAGCAGCTGCAGACCTCCCAGGCTTGTCAAAAACAGAAGAAAAAATGGACACAAATAATTCCACATCCTGTAGTAACGGATCATTCTTCTCTAAAAGAGGGGACACCCAGGCTAGAGCCTTCCCCTTCAAGAGAGAAATAATAAAGGTGATTTTGGAAGTAGAATTGGAAAAAACTTGAGGATTGTTTCTGAAGCGTAAACGACACTGATTAAGGAATCCACGGCATTCTTCAGGATTACCGTCATATTTATCTGGAAGTGGGATTTGTGGTATATTCTGTCCAACAGTTTGAGGTGGATTAAAGACAGCATTGATGCTAGTAGCAGTGGCAGCAGGAGTCACCGTCACTTGAGAAGGAGCGGAGAGGTTATGTAGCAGAGCAGTAATCTGGTCAAGCTTGGAATCCAAAGATTGCAAATGAGCAGAATGATTTCCTAGAAGTTGCCCTTGTAGAGCCACAGCCCTGGATAACTCGTCAGGGTCCATATTATGTCCGTTTGTACTGTCAGGTTAGGAAATATCCAGAAGTAGACCCAAATGCAAGGGCGGACTTAAACAACACCCTTGCACTCTGAGTTTAATCCAGGACGTGACCCCACGACAACCTCCAAAAAACAAAGTACTCACGATATGGAGCAGGGTTAGCCTGTGCCAAAGTAATTCTTGATATCAGCCAGATAGACTTCTGAATAAGGAACTGGTTTCAGGAAATGCCTTCCACAGAATCAGAAGAGCAGGGAAAGTCACTTATACTCAGACAGAAGAAGGGTAAAACAGGAAACAGTTAATAATGCAGGAGTAGGTCATTTGTTATCAGGCAGTCTGAAGGTTAACACTGTGTAGACAGTCTTTGCAGAGTATGCAACAGGTAATCAGGCAGTTTGAGGGTTAACACTGAGTAGACAGTCTTTGCAGAGTATGCAACAGGTAATCAGGCAGTTTGAGAGTTAACACTGTGTAGACAGTCTTTGCAGAGTATGCAACAGGTAATCAGGCAGTTTGAGGGTAAACACTGTGTAGTCAGAACTTGCAGAATTAACAACATGTAATCAGGTAGTTTGAAGGTTAACACTGTGTTGTCAGAACTTGCAGTGATAGCAACAGGTAAGCTGGTAGTTTGAAGGTTAACACAGATTAATCAGTACTTGTGGAGACTGGCAACAGGATATCAAGCAGTTTGAAGGTTTACACTGAATAATTGTATTTGCAGAGTTTGGAAACAGGTAAACATGCAGATTGAAGGATTCACAGAAATAACAGTATTTGAATAGTTTGCACTACACAGAGTAGTCTGAATATGCAGGGATTGCAGCAGGTAAACAGGAAGATTGAAAGTTTCACAAAACAAACAGTACTTGCATTGTTTGGAGACAGGTATTCAGGAGGTTGAAGGTTAATCCATAGTAAGTCCTTGAAGAGATTGGCAACAGAAAAGCAGCAGTTAGAGAGATTCCTCAGCGAAATCCTAACAGAAGCCTCAAAGTTAACAAACAAACGGACACTGGAGAAACAGGAAGCCAGAATAAAAAGCCTGGTTGTGACATCATCAGGAAGGGGTGGCTCAGACACCTGTCAATCAAGCACACAGAGAGGACTGCAGAGCTTCCCAGCAGCTGAGCTTGACAATGTGTTTTACATTCTTGATAAACCCTTTCTGATAACGAAATCTTAAGTGCTTCCGATTTATTTTTGTTAATTGAAAAATTGGAGTATTTCCCATACTCTTGGAGTAGATGTTCTAGTTTTATGATAGACCTCACCGGTTCAGTTAATGTTAATAATACATCGTCTGCATATAATGTTACTTTGTATTCCTGATCCCTTATATTAATGCCTTTAATATTACTATCCATACGAATTTTTATTGCTAATATTTCCATGGATAAAACAAATAGCAGGGGTGACAAAGGGCACCCCTGTCTCGTACCATTGGAGATTTTAATTGATTCTGAGAATATGCCATTAATTTTCACTTTGGCAGAAGGAAATTTGTATAAATAAGAGATGCATTGTCTAATATTTTCCCGAAAACCGAATTTTTCCAGTGTCAACTGCAAAAAAGACCAATCTAGCCGGTCGAATGCCTTCTCGGAATCTAAAGATAATATTATTGATGGTATTTTATGTAATTTAGCATATTTTATTAAATGTAATGCTTTAATCGTATTATCTCTAGCTTCTCTTCTTGGCACAAACCTGACCTGGTCTTTATTTATAATTTCCGGTAACAACTTATTTATTCTGTTAGATATTAATTTAGCATAAATTTTTATACTGTTATTCAACAACGAGATCGGTCTGTAATTTGCTGTTTCACTAGGATCTTTATCCGGTTTGGGTAATACTATTATCCTTGCTTCTAGCATTTCTTTTAAAAATGCCGAATCTTGACTAAGAGAATTAAAAAATTCCCATAGTTTAGGGGCTAATAGATCAGAAAATATTTTATAGTAACTTGTACTGAAGCCGTCCGGCCCTGGGCTTTTCCCTATGACCAGATTTTGGATTATCTGCTTTATCTCCTGTAGGGAAAAAGGCTCATCTAGCATTTCTTTTTGAGTTTCTGTTAATACCGGGGTTTTTACCTCCTTTATATATTTTATTTTATCCTCTAAGGAACTTTCAGATTTCTTTTGGTTATCTAAGTTATATAACTGTTGATAATATATCTGAAATTCTTTAGCTATATCTTGACTACCTACCTTATAGTTACCTTGTTTGTCTTTTATTTTGAGGATATATGTTTGTAATGACCTTTTTTTAATTGCCCTTGCCAGAAGTTTTCCCGCCTTATTACCACCATTAAAAAATATTTTTTTAAGTTGTATCGCTTTACGTTGGGCCCCTTTTATCAAATAGTTATTTAATTTTACTCTAGCCTCTTTAAGGAGTTCAGTTAATTGGCTATTATAGGGGTCCTTTTTATGTTTGTGTTCTATCTTAGAAAGAGATTCCAATAGATTATTATAGTGCTCTCTTGAGTTCTTATTTATTCTCGCTTTATGTTTTATAAATTCCCCCCTTATTACAGCCTTATGCGCCTCCCACCAAATACATAGAGAGGTATCTTCGGGGCTATTTATACTAAAATATGTCTCAATGGAGTTTTCAATAGCTTGTTTTATTTGAATATCCTTTAAGAGATTGTCATCTAATCTCCACTGGTATGGTATTATTGGTTTATCTGGCCATTCCAGATCCATTGATAACATTGAGTGGTCTGACCAGGTTATGTTATGAATTTTGGCGCCTTTAACTAATGTATAACTCTTCTGATCTATTAAAAAATAATCAATCCGTGTATAGGATTTTTGTGGTGCTGAGTAAAAGGTGAAATCACTTATAGTTGGGTGGAGAGTCCTCCAAACGTCTAGTAGGGATAAAGATATAAGGTTAGCTTTAATTGTTTTAATAATATATTTCAAAATATTACTTCTAGATTTCGAGCAGTCTATTTTTGGTTCTAATGGGACATTGAAATCTCCGCCTAATATTAACGTACCTTTTTGAAGGTCTAATATTTGATTACATATTTTTTTGAAAAATAGCTTCTGACCTCTATTTGGTGCATATATATTCACTAAGGTTACTGGTCTGTTATATAGCAACCCTACTAAACAGACAAATCTCCCCTCCTCATCCTTTTCCTCTTGAATGAGTTGGAAGGGTATATCTTTATGTATCACTATACCTACACCATTTCTCTTTCTCTGATTCGTGCTCTGGTATATCTTTGGGTAATATCTATTTGTAAAATTTGGCGTGTTGTTACTAGAAAAATGAGATTCTTGAATAAATATGATGTCTCCATTCACTTTATGAAAACTATTTAATGCCATGCTTCTTTTCTGTGGACTGTTAAGCCATTTTACATTCTGTGATATTAAACATATAGTTCTCTTAGACATTAATTATTATTTCCATATGCCCTGTGTTTTGCTTGGTAAATGTAACCTGAGGGTGAGAGGGGGAAAAGAAAAAAAAAAAAAAAAGGGACCACACTACATATAACCAACATTTATTCATCAGAAATAGGGGAAATAGATCCAAAAAAGATGGAATTCCTCCTATGGCAACCAGTTAAAAAAAGATGAAATTTGTGATAATTATACCTGCTATGACCCATACTCTTTTAATATTGTCCTGTATAAAGTTTTTATACTTGTACCCAGATTTGTCCTTCTTTATTATCTTTGTTATTTTTATTTCCACAACCCCTATTATGTGTCACATGACGCGACACACAGAAGAAAAAAGAAAAAAAAAAAAAAAGGGGGGGGGAAAGGCCCTCACCTTAACATCCATTGTGATATGTGAAAAATACCTTTGTATTAATATGTGTATTCTTATCCATAACAGCCAATGTGCAAAAAAAAAAAAGGGGGGGGGGGAAAGGCCCCCCACCTTAACATCCATTGTGATATGTGAAAAATACCTTTGTAATAATATGTGAATTCTTATCCATAACAGCCAATGTTTTCTCTTTTTCTTCTTCTAATTGGGCCACCCTATTCCCTATCTCCACAATTTCTTTTTTAATCACGGAGAATTCTTTTTTTTATACAGGTTTTGACCTGGCTAATTTCTTCCAGGAGGGTTTGTATATCTTCTTTGGTAGGTAGTAACTTTAAATCTGCTTTCGTTATTGGGGATGATTTAGGATCAGGGGTGTTACAGGCTTGTCTGTGAGGCGACATAATTTCTGGAGATTGGCTCAGTAGTGAGGATTCTGCTGATTTAAAATAGGCATCTACCTTTGGGGCATTAGATATATTACTTTTAACCCCTTTATCTTGTTTAGTTTGCTTTTTGGAGGCCATTTTTAAATCCTTTTTTTTTATTTTAGCTATAGGGGACCTTGAATACGATGACAGCTCTTAAGATTTTCACTTACTCTTGTGTCTTCCTACCGGAATTTTTACCGGTTTTTAACTTTATTTTACCCCTTCTTGTATCTGTTTAAGGCCTCTTTTTATGACAGACTGAAATACTGCCCAGTTTAATATTGCTTATTAGGTTGTCACAGTTTAGCTTTTCTTTTCACATTCCCTTCTTCACCTCTTTATATTTGTTTATCAAATCCCCAAATTGAAACAAAGGAAAAGTCTACCTTTATATCCAGTTATCCCGAAAAGGTTGTTTTGCTCCGAAATGGCCAGTGTATCTCTTTTCCACATTAAGAGTCCAGCTGTTATCCGTGGCCTCTCCTTTAATCCAATGCAGCTTTAATCCTACTTGGTCCTTTTGTTGTGAGAATTAGCCGGCGTTAGCGATCTGTAGCCGCTTATCTACTTACAGGTAATCCTCTGTGTTAATATTATTAGACAGTCTTTCTTACACCGGACTCTGCCCCGATAATCCTCTCCTCCGCCTGTGGCAGCTTCCTTGTTTCTAAGCTCTTACTGCCTTGGTCGCTTACTGTCCGGTAATGATGGTATTAGTTTAATATCAATAGTTCCTCTCCTGTCTCCTTCCCATTTGTGAGCAGCTTCTCTGGATTTGCAATAACTCTTCTGGATCGGGGTTATTACCGCCTGATCCTGATGCAGTCTTTACCTGAGCTAGGGTTAGTGGTCAGTGGCTACCGTGTATAGCCCCCGCCGCTGTAACACTCCGTCCACAATTGATCTTCTTACACAGCGGCGGCTCATCCAACCTTTTATCTAGCGCAAGCCAAATTGCTATATGACTGCTTCTTTCCTCCTCCTTCCCCACTTCGCCTCCGCGGCTCCGCTGCTCCAGACCCAGCAACCTTCCACTCAGTTCTCTCTAACCTAGCTCCTCCAGCGGCTACGGCACCATCTAGGCATACGCC
The DNA here is from genome assembly GCF_027579735.1 of Bombina bombina. Taxonomy (NCBI): domain Eukaryota; kingdom Metazoa; phylum Chordata; class Amphibia; order Anura; family Bombinatoridae; genus Bombina; species Bombina bombina. Next base: position 136,958,959 of record NC_069501.1, on the reverse strand, counting down.
CCGGTCTTCTCCAGGTATGACTCCCAGCCTCGCCTTTACTGATTTCTGTTAGCAGCTGTTGGAGGTGTGTATTATGTTACCGCTACCAGGTGAAGATAGACTGCTTCTTAAATGTTTGTCCTCGTTAGTTTTAAATTTCTTTAACTTTGCAGCATCCCTGTTTTAGTCTGTCTCAGTGTAGGGAATGCATAATATTGCAGGATTTTTGTCAGTTCCTTAGCATAGGCATAGATTGCTTGTTGGTTGCCTATAGGAGGTCGGTTAAGCTAGAGCTTCAGCGTTGTGCGGCCATTCTCTACCTCGTCCGGCTCCGCCCCCTCATTCACCATTTTTAATGCCGAATTAAATGACTGATACTGTACTGACGCGTCTGCCTTATCTATCGCATCATTTACAGACCTCCCCCTTGGATATGACAGGTGTATCATACGAAATTTACCTTTTTCTTTCTTAGGTACCACCCCCAATGGTGATATGACTAATCCCTGCATAGGCATTTCCTCAAATGGCCCCGCCATCCTCCCCAATTTTATTTCTTTGTCTAATTTTTCCTGCAGTACCGCCGGGTACTCTGTTGCAGATTTTAAGTTCTTAACCTTGTCACTTCATTTCTTACTGGTACTACAAATCCCTCTGTTAACCCCTTTTCCAGCAGTGTCCTATCGTCTTTGTTATCATAATTTACTAATTCCTTTATCAGCTTATCTACTTTCAGTGGTGTTTTGGCCATTCCCCATTCCTCCTCCGCTACTGCTCCCCCCTGGACCATGAAAAAACTGCTTGTTATTCCCCCCGCTACTTTTCCTACAGTCCACCCCCGCGTGGAAACCCCCACAATACCTGCATATGTGCCTGAATTTACACTTGTTACCCCTGTCACACCGCTTCTCATTATAGGCCCAACATTCTTTCCATTCTGTTTTCCCTGGCCTTGCTGCGCCATGTTATCTGCTGGCTTTATTAAGCGCGTCCACATATCCAATATATTTATGCCGAATTCTTTCCTTCCTTTTTCCCCTAACTGCAGGTTCCCCCTCCTAAATTCCCCATCATAATCTTTCCACCTAAAACCCCCATAAGTTGTGTAGCATTCCGCTATCAGGTGTATATATCTCAGCATCCCTTTTACCTTTCCCGGGTTCTCAGATAAAAAAACACTCAGCGTATATCACCATCCCTTTCACCCACTCTGGGAAAGATTGCTTCAATTTCTTACCTTTCCCCTCATCACTTCTAGATTTTTGCGCCACTGCTTCCCTTGTAATCTCAAACACGTCCACATACCTTCCTTTCTGCGCCTTAACTATGACTTTTGCTTTTAAATGAGTCGTTATTGGCATTAGTTTTGTCCCTGTAACCTCGTCATCCGCATCAAACTCCCCCTCACTACCATCCCCACCTGCCAGGGCATCACTCACAACCTTTCTCCCTTGCTTAGCGTATATCTTCTTTACAAACTTTAAAATTCTCCTATTACCTTTGCCCTGCACCTTATCATCATCAGAGTCCCATTCAGATGAACTGTCTGACCCCTTATCTATACAATACATTATTTTCTTACCTTGCTTTGGTTGAGCGTTCTGCTCCCTCCCCTTGTCTTTTCCGTTCGCCTCTCCTCTCTCCTTTGCTCCGACAGAATCTCCATCCCTTCCGTCCCTTCCCATTGTGCACCTTGGTGTGCTGTTTTCCAATTCCTTCTGAAATGCATTCAAATTTGTATTAGTATACATATCTGCTTCACTTCCTCCTGATCTCTCATTAGCCCCTCTTCCCCATTCCCTGTGCTTATCATTCTCCACCCTTCTGCCCACCCATCCCCTTTCTTCTGCCCTCTGATCCTCCTCTATCATCACGTAATTGTTACCCTCTACATCCCTTATTGTCCTAGGTCTATCCCTCACTGCCTCCTCAGTTATATACCTTTTTTGGGGCCTCTGTTTATACAGGCCCTCACTATATACGCCCACCCACCCCTGGCCCACTTCGCCCTCTCTTGCTGGGACACCCCTATAACCCCTTTCACCCCCCTTTTGTTCTCCCCTCTGCTCCTCTGGCCTATTGCTTCCTACTCTTGTCATTCCCATATCTCTGATACCCCCAGTGCTGGGCCCGCCAGGGCGCCGTTCACCACTACCTACATGCGATGTCCCTTCATTCCCATCCCCCCTATCCTCGTACCTGATGCCCTCTTCCACCACATATATCCCTCTTCTTTCTTTTGTATCTCCCTTTTGCGCTTGATGCCTCCCCGTATGTATATATTCATTAATTCCCCCCTTCCGGGACTACTACGCCTTGCTGCGCCCTCCCTCCCGCCATTCCCATGTACCTCATTTGGGCGTATAGGCCGAACTGAACCCTCCCCCCCTCCCCGTATATACACATGCTGCCTGTGATCTGGGCAAACCGGCCTTGCGGCGTACGGCTCCCCCCCCCCCCCCCGTGGATCCTCATACTGGGGGCCTCACCAAACATTGCAAACCGACTGCTCTGTGTACTCGCCCCCCGCCCGGATACTTTTACTATTAGGGGCCATATCAGCGGGGGCGCCTGTGTTGACTGAGCCGTGCCCCGCCCTACCCTTGCGGCCTGTGATCAAAGATGGTCGCTCAGATTGCGCAAGATTTCGCACGCGACCACGCCCCGCGATATTACTCTTGCCTCTCTGCCCATGGGAAGATGGCCGCTTGCTCCCACCTACGCTACACGCTAAGCCGCGACTGTGGGCCTGAGCTGGGGGAATAGGCGTGGGAGATTCCCTAAATATGGCTGGAATATCACCACTAGCCTCCGGGTCGGAGTATAATGGATCACTAATATCCCCACCTTTGTGGCTTACGTCCTTGCCAGGCCTCTCTGCCACCCTGCTACCCGCCCCTGCACTTACCTCTCCAGCTCCGATCACACCCGCTGGTATCACCTGCTCTACCAGCTTCTCTGTTTGCAGCGGTCCGTTTTCCTTCCCTTCTGCTAATCCTTCCTTCTCCTTCTTCTCCCTTTCCAGTCTTTTTAACCTCCGCTGCGCCTGGATTGCCCTGGTCCTCCATATGGTGTCGTCGCCGTTGAGGAATTTCCTTGGTATCTTACGATTCCTGGTGGACATCTTCTGCTCTGCAAACACGTCTTCCTGTGGAAACAAGAAAAAGGTTAGTGTGGCTTACTTCCTGTTCTATTCCTTATATCAGTGTTTTTCAACCAGTGTGCCGTGGCACACTAGTGTGCCGTGAGAGATCCTCAGGTGTGCCGCGGCAGACTGACAACAGTGCGGGGGTGTCCCTCTTTCAAATTTTTAAATATTGGTAGGTATGTGACAGGCTCATCAGGCATTATTTACAACCATGACATTGACATTCATTCACAGACAATCATTATGTTTATTTGTGAATGAATGTCAATATGTCATGTATAGTTTGTAGGAGGCATGACAGCACAGTACAGTGTGTATGTATATATATATATATATATATATATACACACAGGTAGCCCTCAGTTTACGCTGGGGTTAGGTTCCAGAAGGAATGGTTGTAAATCGAAACCATTGTAAATTGAAGCCCAGTTTATAATGTAAGTAAATAGGAAGTGAGGAAGATAGGTTCCAGGCCCCTCTCAAATTGTCATAAGTAAAAACCTATTTTTAAAGCTTTGAAATGAAGACTTTAAATGCTAAACAGCATTATAAACCTAATAAAATAATCACACAACACAGACTTGCATTTTTCTGCAAACAGTTCTTTCTATTCCAATCTGGACTGATTTATAGACAGGAAGATCTTGTTCCTTTGAAATCTGCTCGATAGCTCAGGTCTGGTTAAACTGATTAACTTCAGCTTGCTTGGCTGCGCTGCAACACAAGTGGACAGCTCCACCTACTGGCTATTTTAATAAATGCACTGCTTCTCAATAGCAGTCACATGACTGGAAAAAAAGGTTGTTATTCTGAAACAGTGTAAATTGAACCGTTGTAAAATGAGGGCCACCTGTATATATATATATATATATATATATATATATATATATATATATATATATATACTGTATATATATCCTGTATTAGGCTACAATGTGTGATTTTGTAAAATTTTGGGATGGTGAAGTGCCATAGGATTTTTTAATGTAAAAAAGTGTGCCACGGCAAAGAAAAGGTTGCAAATCAGTGCCTTATATCACCTCTCTCTCTCTCAGTCCTTCCCCTTTTTTCTAATCTCCCTTTCCTTTGTCTCTACTCTCGCCTCCCCCTGTCTTCCTACCTAACCTGTCCCCCCCCCCTTCCTGTCGCTAGAGAAAAATGCCTAGTTAACCCCTTGAGGTCAGTTTACAGGAGCCCCTAGCCTTAGTTGCGCTCCTGTTGCATTTGCTCCCTCCACTTTGTATAACATTCAACTTGCAGAGGTCAATAGCACGCTCAAATGACGTTATTTACTGTGCACAAAAGTGCTTGTATCAACTTAAGTGCACTTGTATCATATATTAATTGCTAAATTGAATATAAGTTACTATGTTGCCATTTGTTAATACTCTATATTCCTTCAGTAAGAGTTCAATAAAGATTATAATCCACCTTGCTTGGTGATTCTCTATAGTTATAAATGATGTTAGTGTCAGTAATTATATATTCATATACCCTGAATATTAAAGTCTACAGGTGACTTATATTGATACTTGTATTATCTCCCAATTATAAGTTCACATGTATTAGTTGAAATAACTAATATATACGATTTTTTTCACTAGCAGGTAGATTTTACTGCCTATAATATAAATAACTGATATTTCCACTTAATACAACAGTTAGTATATTTAGAAAGATATTATAAAAGAATCAATGCAGCAGATATATAAATCCGGGGATAAGGTAGGGAAAGGGAGGCTAGTAAAGCCAGAATAATAATTCTTTACCTAGGACTATATGGCAACGCCCAGGTGTAGCAAAAACCTTATATGAAGGAAAAAATGGCAAATGTGCAGACCCTTAGAATATTTAGATATTCAATATAAAGAAGGGAGATACTACAGCAACCGCAATTAGATTGCTATAATTTATAGACAGGGATTGCAGCACATATTTTTTAATTTTAAATAGCTTTGAAAAATTCTAAAGCTCCGCTAAAATAGCGGTGCGTGTAATCTAAACTAATTCCCCACATTCACATATGTTACCCAGCGTCAATGTTGGCTAGAAAGTTACCACTTAATTAAAGAACACATGAATCGATGAGTCAAGAAGCGTGATTGGACAAATGCATAAGCACAGATTCAGCTGTGCAGTTTTATTGTAGTTCACACAGAGTAAAACCAAAAAAGCTAAACAGAGATTGGCTGTCTAAATTGACAACACCTCCACTAGAGGGTGGTTAAGTGTAAACGTAAAATCTGCCACCATAGTGATCATTGAGGATCTATGTCAAGGCAACACATGTATAAAGATAGACGATCAGTAAATTCACTCAAACAACATTGTAAGATGTAAAGTGTAATGCTTAAGTCATGTGCACTATTGCACAATTTGGCCAAATTCAATAGACGATCAGTAAATTCACTCAAACAACATTGTAAGATGTAAAGTGTAATGCTTAAGTCATGTGCACTATTGCACAATTTGGCCAAATTCAGGTATAGTGCACATGACTTAAGCATTACACTTTACATCTTACAATGTTGTTTGAGTGAATTTACTGATCGTCTATCTTTATACATGTGTTTCCTTGACATAGATCCTCAATGATCACTATGGTGGCAGATTTTACGTTTACAGTGGTAACTTTCTAACCAACATTGACGCTGGGTAACATATGTGAATGTGGGGAATGAGTTTAGATTACACGCACCGCTATTTTAGCGGAGCTTTAGAATTTTTCAAAGCTATTTAAAATTAAAAAATATGTGCTGCAATCCCTGTCTATAAATTATAGCAATCTAATTGCGGTTGCTGTAGTATCTCCCTTCTTTATATTGAATATCTAGATATATAAATCCGCTTTCTATAGCCACAAGTGGGTATATGTATTGTGTCTTCGGTTTTAGATTTTACTATTAAATCTACTGATTTGCAAATTGAAGCACCAAGTATACAATGGTTCTGTTCTGCAATTAACCTTCTATCTCGCAAATACGGCTGTTAGATTAGTTACCCTGCTAACTTTGATCAAATTACTGCCCACAATTAATACATACTATCGGCTATCTGCCGCTAAATATTGTGAGTCAGAACTATTATCATTAGCTTGAGTTACGACAAATCCTCATAACTACCTGCTATTTAAAAAGTTGTGCTTATAGCATTACAACTTGCTTAGCCCTAACATGTTTCGCCACCAACTTTCTCAAAGGGTCTGTAGCTGCATGGGTCAGTGTAACACAAAGGGATCTGTAGCTGCATGGGTCAGTGTGACACAGAGAGGTCTGTAGTTGCATGGGTCAGTGTGACACAGAGGGGTCTGTAGCTGCATGGGTCCATGTGACACAGAGAGGTCTGTAGCTGCATGGGTCAGTGTGACACAGAGAGGTCTGTAGCTGAATGGGTCAGTGTGACACAGAGAGGTCTGTAGTTGCATGGGTCAGTGTGACACAGAGGGGTCTGTAGCTGCATGGGTCCATGTGACACAGAGAGGTCTGTAGCTGCATGGGTCAGTGTGACACAGAGAGGTCTGTAGCTGAATGGGTCAGTCTAACACAAAGGGATCTGTAGCTGCATGGGTCAGTGTGACACAGAGGGGTCTGTAGCTGCATGGGTCAGTGTAACACAGAGAGGTCTGTAGCTGCATGGGTCAGTGTGACACAGAGATGTCTGTAGCTGCATGGGTCAGTGAGTCAGAACTATTATCATTAGCTTGAGTTACGACAAATCCTCATAACTACCTGCTATTTAAAAAGTTGTGCTTATAGCATTACAACTTGCTTAGCCCTAACATGTTTCGCCACCAACGTGGCTTTCTCAAAGGGTCTGTAGCTGCATGGGTCAGTGTAACACAAAGGTATCTGTAGCTGCATGGGTCAGTGTGACACAGAGAGGTCTGTAGTTGCATGGGTCAGTGTGACACAGAGGGGTCTGTAGCTGCATGGGTCCATGTGACACAGAGAGGTCTGTAGCTGCATGGGTCAGTGTGACACAGAGAGGTCTGTAGCTGAATGGGTCAGTGTGACACAGAGAGGTCTGTAGTTGCATGGGTCAGTGTGACACAGAGGGGTCTGTAGCTGCATGGGTCCATGTGACACAGAGAGGTCTGTAGCTGCATGGGTCAGTGTGACACAGAGAGGTCTGTAGCTGAATGGGTCAGTCTAACACAAAGGGATCTGTAGCTGCATGGGTCAGTGTGACACAGAGGGGTCTGTAGCTGCATGGGTCAGTGTAACACAGAGAGGTCTGTAGCTGCATGGGTCAGTGTGACACAGAGATGTCTGTAGCTGCATGGGTCAGTGTGACACAGAGGGGTCTGTAGCTGCATGGGTCAGTGTAACACAAAGGGATCTGTAGCTGCATGGGTCAGTGTGACACAGAGGGGTCTGTAGCTGCATGGGTCAGTGTAACACAAAGGGATCTGTAGCTGCATGGGTCAGTGTGACACAGAGGGGCCTGTAGCTGCATGGGTCAGTGTGACACAAAGGGATCTGTACCTGCATGGGTCAGTGTGACACAGAGAGGTCTGTAGCTGCATGGGTCAGTGTAACCCAAAGGTCTGTAGCTGCATGGGTCAGTGTGACACAGAGAGGCCTGTAGCTGCATGGGTCAGTGTGACACAGGGGCCTGTAGCTGCATGAGTCAGTGTGACACAGAGAGGTCTCTAGCTGCATGGGTCAGTGTGATACAGAGAGGTCTGTAGCTGCATGGGTCAGTGTGATACACAGAGGTCTGTAGCTGCATGGGTATATGTGACACAGGGGTCTGTGGCTGCATGGGTCAGTGTGGCACAAAGGGATCAGTAGCTGCATGGGTCAGTGTGACACAAAGGGGTCTGTAGCTGCATGGGTTAGTGTGACACAGAGAGGTCTGTTGCTGCATGGGTCAGTGTTACACATGGGTCTGTAGCTGCATGGGTCAGTGTGACACAGAGGGGTCTGTAGCTGCATGGGTCAGTGTGACACAGAGAGGTCTGTTGCTACATGGGTCAGTGTGATACAGAGAGGTCTGTAGCTGCATGGGTAGTGTGATACAGAGGGGTCTGTAGCTGCATGGGTCAGTGTGACACAGAGAGGTCTGTTGCTGCATGGGTCAATGTCACACAAAGAGATCTGTAGCTGCATGGGTCAGTGTAACACAGATAGGTCTGTAGATGCACAAACTGTTTACTGCAAAACAATGCCCCATTTTTTACTTTAAATCCCGAAATTGTAGTTTATCTCAAAAAAAGAAGAGAAAGAAAATATATCATAATACTTTTTAAATAAGAGAAATAAATAACTTCACAGAAGCATTATGTCATTAGATCAGCAACAGTTTTCTAGTTCTTTCGAACCTCTCCTCTCGTCCATCTCCTCCTTTTCCTGCCCTGACCAATCTATCTGCCACTATAATTCCACCCTTACATCAGTCCTTGATAATCTGGCCCCTCCTACCATAGCTCGGAAATCACACACTCACCCTCAGCCCTGGCGTACTCCTCTGACACGGTAGCTACACAGATGTTCTCATACTGCTGACCAACACTAGAGAAAATCTCGGAGTTCAGTTGACTTTCTTCAATACAAGTTCATCTTGAACTCCTACTACACTACCCTTAATCTTTATAAGCAACACTACTTCTCTACTCTTATCTCCATTCTTTCTTCAAACCCAAAATATCTGTTCTCGACTTTCAACACTCTTCTCCGCCCTCCCCCACCTCCTAATACAACTTCTCTGTCAGCTCAAGATTTTGCCAGCTACTTCAATAACAAAATTGATTCCATCAGAAACAAAATCAGCTCTCAGCATGCTTCCAGCCTCTTACCCCCTCAAAAGCTTGCAATTAACCAAAACCAAAATAGCTATATATTTAGCTCTTTCCTGTTACTGAAGAAGAAGGTTATGCACTTATACTGCGCTCTCACCTTACTACCTGTCCCCTCGACCCCATCCCATCACAGCTACTTCCTCTCTTCTACCTTTACCCCTATACTCACACATTTTGAACCTCTCCCTCCCTTCTAAAACATGCACTGGTCACACCTATCCTCAAAAAAACTTCTCTCGATCCAGCCTCCCAATCCAACTACCACCCTATTTCCATTCTCCCTGCCTCAAACTTCTTGAAAAGCTAGTACATGAACACATATCCCATTTCCTTACATTACACTCCCTCCTTGACCCACTGCAATCTGGATTTTGCCCCATCACTCCACAGAGACAGCAATTGTTAAGGTTACTAGCAACCTACTCACAGCAAAATCCAAAGGCCACTTCTCTCTGCTTATCCTCCTTGATCTGTCTGCAGCCTTTGTTGTGGTTACTCTTCCTACCTGTCTAATCATACTTTTAGTGTAGCCTTCTCTGGGGCTTCCTCTGCCCTGTTACCACTTTCTGTTGGGGTACCGCAAGGCTCTGTCCTCTGTCCCCTTGTCTTCTCAATCTACACGTTATCATTAGGTTCCCTAATAAAGTCCCACAAATTTCAATATCATTTGTATGCTGATGACACTCAAATCTACATCTCTGCTCCAGACCTATCTCCTTCCTTGCTAACCCATGTCACTAACTGTCTTTCTCACATCTCTTCCTGGATGTCCTCTCACTACCTTAAGCTAAATCTCTCCAAAACTGAGCTCCTTATTTTCCCTCCTTCTTCTAAAATCTCCACCCCCCATCTCTCTATAACTGTCGACAACTCCATCATTAATCCTACCCTGCATGCCCGATGTCTTGGGGTCACACTTGACTCAGATCTTTCTTACACTCCTCACATTCCACTCCTCACATTCAGGCCTTGGCTAAATCCTGCTGCTTCCACCTTAAAAACATCTCTAAAATTAGACATTTTCTTACACAAGACACAACTAAGATTTTAATCCACTCTCTCATCCTCTACCGCATTGACTATTGCAACTCTGTCCTCTCTGGTCTCCCTAGCTGACGTCTAGCGCCTTTACAATCCATAATGAATGCCTCTGCCAGGCTCATCTTCCTTACACGTCGATCTTCATCTAATGCACCTCTCTGCCAATCCCTTCACTGGCTTCCTCTTGCCTCTAGGATTAAACACCATTTCTGACTCTGACATACAAAGCCCTCAACTGCAATACTCCACTCTATATATCCGACCATGTCTCCAGATACTCTCCCTCCCATCTCCTTCGCTCTGCTCACAACCTCCTACTCTCTTCCTCTCTTGTTACCTCTTTACATTCCCGTTTACAGGACTTCTCCAGACTGGCTCCTATCTTGTGGAACTCTCTGCCTCGCTCCACAAGACTCTTCCCTAGTTTTGAAAACTTCAAGCACTCCCTAAAGACTCTTCTGTTCAGGGATGCATACAACCTTCACTAACCTTTCCTAATACCAGTTCCTCTCCTCCATTGCTATCCGCCATGAACCTCCTTAGAATGTAAGCCTAAGAGCCCAACTGCTTGCAGATCACCTTCACAAGAGCTGACTACAAAAGGGCGACTCTAGACAGAGCCCTCTACCCATTTGATCCCAATAATTGCTACCTTGTATACCGCCAATGTTTATAGCGCTGCGGAGTCTGTTGACGCTCTACAAATAACCGATAATAATAATAAAATAATAATTTCCCTTTAAGATATTACTTCCAATGTAATGAGCTAATACCCGCTTTAAAGTGAAAACACAATGGGTTAAAGTTGAATAAATGGTTCCCCAGTGTTGTTTAATTGCTACTCACAGGTTAAAGGTATAATATTGCAGGGTCACTAAGGCTTGTACATTACATACGTCTGTGCGATCAAGATCTATACATCAGAAGACACAGAACATTGAAGTGCCACCTCCTTCTGCTACGTCACCTACCTGCATACAATGCACATTTCTTCAAACTCAACTTTTTCTAGGATCCTTTGAGTGTACAGTGTTGTGCAGTCTGTAGCTGCATGGGTCATTGTGACAGAGCTGGCTGTAGCTGTATGGGTCACTGTGACAGAGCTGTCTGTAACTGTATGGGTCAACAGGACACAAAAGGGTCTGTAGCTGCTTAGGACTGCATGCACACAAGGGTTTGCAGCTGTTTAGGACTGCATGCACAGAAGGGTCTGCAGCTGCTTAGGACTACATGCACACAAGGGTCTGCAGCTGCTTAGGACTGCATGCACAAAAGTGTCTGCAGCTGCATAGGGCTGTATGCACACAAGGATCTGCAGCTGCTTAGGGTTGTATGTACGTTTTAACAAAATATATTTAAGGTGCGCCTATATAACCCAAAAAGCTAGGGATATACAGTCTTAAAGTCTCACTAATTATTACTAGTTTTGTGAAATATTTTTGGATACTATTTTCCTAACCGTAGAATAATATCTTATATTCTCAGGCTAATAACAACCTATGTTCTTACCAAATGATCAAAGTTATTTATTCAGATGTTCATAATAGTAAGCATACAATCGGTAAATAGTCATATGCGTATATAATGTATATGCAATGTATAGACTAATACAATAAATATATTCCTTGAACGGTCCTACACTAATAAAATATAATTCGTATTAAAATTTATCAGATATTTATTTAAAAGCATTACGCAAAAAACTTTCCATAAAATACTTTTTATAAAAATTATTCAAATAAAAATAAAATGTAGCAAATTAAGTACATAGATAAAGTTCATCTCTGGCCAGAGGAATTTAAAAAGGCGAAAAAAGTTAATTCCAGCAAATTTTCTTTGCGTTCTTAACCAACATTTAGACACTTTGATATTAGTGTTTTACTTATAGAAGTACCTTCTGTGGCAATTATCAGTAAAAGCCGTTCCTTTTTTCCTTTACGAATCTTCCTGTCTCAGCTTCCACCGCTTTTTTTCTCTTGGGTAGTTGCGAACCTTCCAGTGCTATATTTGTACCTTGCTGTAAATTGTGGCTTTTATTTACCCACTCCAGATCGTTTCTAGCTCCAATGCAATTTTCGCGGTTAAACATATAGCTCCAAGCTGTTCGATTTTGCTGATATCCCGTAGTGAATAACTGTTACGTGTTTCAGCTGATTCCTTCAGCCTTTCTCAAAGGAATCAGCTGAAACGTGTAGCAGTTTGCAAAAACCAGTTCACTACGGAATACCAGAAAAATCGAACAGCTTGGAACTATATGTTCAATCGCGAAAATTGTATTGGAGCTAGAAACAATCCGATTGGAACAGCCAATAGCATGCAAGCTCAATCCTATTGGCTGATTGCATCAGCCAATAGGATTTTTTCTACCTTAATTCCAATTGGCTGATAGAATTCTATCAGCCAATCAGAATCTAAGGGACACCATCTTGGATGACGTCACTTAAAGGAACCTTCATTCGTCTTTAGTCATCGGAAGAAGAGGATGCTCCTCTTCGGATGTCTTGAAGATGGAGCCGCTCTGCGTCGGATGGATGAAGATAGAAGATGCCGTCTGGATGAAGACTTCTGCTCGTCTGGAGGACCACTTCGCCTGGCTTGGATAAAGACTTCTCCCGGCTTCGTTGAGGACTTTGGCCCGATTGGATGAAGACTTCTGCTGCTTCCTTGAGGATGGATGTCCAGTCTTCAGAACTGTAAGTCGATCTTCAGGGGGTTAGTGTTAGGTTTTTTTAAGGGTGTATTGGGTGGGTTTTATTTTTAGGTTAGGGACTTTGGGCCGCAAAAGAGCTAACTGCACTTTTAAGGACATAGCCCATACAAATACCCTTTTCAGGGCAATTGGGAGCTTAGGGTTTTATAGATAGTATTTTATTTGGGGGGTTGGTTGTGTGGGTGGTGCGTTTTACTGTTGGGGCGGTTGTTTGTATTTTTTTTTACAAGTAAAAGAGCTGATTACTTTGGGGCAATGCATCACAAAAGGCTCTTTTAAGGGCTATTCATAGTTTAGTTTAGGCTAGGGTTTTTTTTTTATTTTGGGGGGCTTTTTTATTTTGATAGGGCTATTAGATTAGGTGTGATTAGTTTAAAAATCTTGTAATTTGTTTATTACTTTCTGTAATTTAGTGTTTGTTTGTTTTTGTACTTTAGCTAATTTAATTTAATTTAATGTATTTAATTGTTGTTAATTTAGTTAATCTATTTAATTGTAGGGTTAGGTTAGGTGTTATTGTAACTTAGGCTAGGTTTTATTTTAGAGGTACTTTTGTATTTATTTTAGCTAGGTAGTTATTAAATAGTTAATAACTATTTAATAACTATTCTACCTAGTTAAAATAAATACAAACTTGCCTGTATAATAAAAATAAACCCTAAGCTAGATACAGTGTAACTATTAGTTATATTGTAGCTAGCTTAGGGTTTATTTTATAGGTAAATATTTATTTTTAAATAGGAATAATTTAGTTAATGATAGGAATTTTGAGTTAGATTTATTTTAATTATATTTAAGTTAGAGGGTATTAGGGTAAAGGTTAGACTTAGGTTTAGGGGTTAATACATTTAGTATAGTGGCGGCGACGTTGGGGGCTGAAGATTAGGGGTTAATAAATGTAGGTAGGTGGTGGCGATGTTAGGGACGGCAGATTAGGGGTTAATAATATTTAACTAATGTTTGCGAGGCGGGAGTGCGACGGTTTAGGGGTTAATATGTTTATTATAGTGGCAGCGACGTTGGGGAGGCAGATTAGGAGTTAATAAGTGTAGGTAGGTTGCGACAACATTGGGACGGCAGATTAGGGGTTATTAAATATAATGTAGGTGTCTGCGATGTTGGGGGCAGCAGATTAGGGGTTCATAAATATAATCTAGGTGTCGGCAGTGTCCGGAGCGGCAGATTAGGGGTTAAAAAAATTATTTAAGTGTTTCCGATGCAGGAGGGCCTTGGTTTAGGGGTTAATAGGTAGTTTATGGGTGTTAGTGTACTTTTTAGCACTTTAGTTATGAGTTTTATGTTACGGCTTTGTAACGTAAAACTACTGACTTTAAAATGCATTAGGGATCTTGACAGGGTAGGGTGTACCGCTCACTTTTTGGCCTCCCAGGACAGACTCGTAATTCCGGCGCTATGGAAGTCCCATAGAAAAAAGACTTTACGAAGTTCACGTAAGTCGTTTTGCGGTAAGGCCAAAGAAGTGTGTGGTGACCCTAAACCTTCAAGACTCGTAATACCAGCCGGCGTAAAAAAGCAGCGTTAGGACCTTTTAACGCTGCTTTTTTACCCTAACGCACAACTCGTAATCTAGCAGAAAGTGTCTAAGTGTTGGTCAAGAACGCAAAGAAAGTTTGCTGGATTTATTTTTTTTCGCCTTTTTAAATTCCTCTGGCCAGAGATGAACTTTATCTATGTACTTAATTTTCTACATTTTATTTTTATTTGAAGAATTTTTATAAAAAGTCTTTTATGGAAAGTTTTTTGTGTGAAGCTTTTAAATAAATATCTGATAAATTTTAATCCGAATTATATTTTATTAGTGTAGGACCGTTCTAAGAATATATTTATTGTATTAGTCTATACATTGCATATACATTACATATGCGCATATGACTATTTACCAATTGTATGCTTATTATTATGAGCATCTGAATAAATAACTTTGATCATTTTGGAAGAACATAGGTTGTTATTAGCCTGAGAATACAAGATATTATTCTACGGTTAGGAAAATAGTATCCAAAAATATTTCACAAAACTAGTAATAATTAGTGAGACTTTAAGACTGTATATCTAGCTTTTTGGGGGTCTGCAGCTGCTTAGGACTGCATGCACACAAGGGTCTGCAGCTGCTTAGGACTGCATGCACAAAAGGGTCTGCAGCTGCTTAGGACTGCATGCACACAAGGGTCTGCAGCTGCTTAGGACTGCATGCACAAAAGGGTCTGCAGCTGCTTAGGGCAGGACTGCATGCACACAAGGATTGGCCGCTGCATAGGGTTGCATGCACACAATAGTCTGCAGCTGCTTAGGGTTGCATGCACACAAGGCCCTACAGCATCTTAGGACTGCATGCACACAATGATCTGCAGCTGCTTAGGACTGCATGCACACAATGATCTACAGCTGCTTAGGACTGCATGCACACAATGATCTACAGCTGCTTAGGACTGCATGCACACAATGATCTACAGCTGCTTAGGACTGCATGCACACAATGATCTACAGCTGCTTAGGACTGCATGCACACAACGATCTGCAGCTGGATAGGTCTGTATTCACACAAGGATCAGCAGCTTCTAATGACTGCATGTACTCAAGGATCTGCATTTGCATAGGACAAGATACACACAAGGGTCTGCAGCTGCATATGTTACTACGCTACAGAGGGGTCTGCAGCTGCACAGATTAGCATGAGCCAGTATAATAATGGAATCTCTTTATACATAGGCTAGTGTCATTTGGACATACACAGGGTTCTAAGGTTGAATGTATATGCTTAAAGGGACATGAGACTTTCATGATTCAGATGGAGCATACGGTTTTAAAAAAAAAAAAACTTTCCAATTTACTTTTATTATCAAATGTGCTTTATTCTCTTTGTATTTTTGTTAAAGGATCAGCAATGTACTACACTGTACTAGATGAAAACATTGAGATAGCCAATGGCAAGCGGCTTATATGTGCAGCCACCAATCAACAGCTAGCTCCCAGTAGTGTATTGTTGCTCCTAATCCTACCTATGTATGCTTTTTAAAAAAGGAGAGCAAAAGAATAAAGCAAATTAGATAACAGAAGTAAATTGGGAAGTTGTTTAAGGTATGCTTTATCTGAATAATTTAAGTTTAATCTTGACTTTACTGTCTCTTAGACACAAAGGGCTCTAAAACTGTATTTGTCATTGTGTCCCACAGATGGCTTTGCTACTGTATGGGACATTGTGGCACAAAGCTCTCTGACACTTTATACCAATCTCCCACTCAGGCATGAATCCTATGCACAATGCTCCTGGTGTACTTCCATTGTCCTGATAAGGAGTGGTTTGAAAGCTTTCAAAACTGGCTAACTACTAACTACCTTGTTAAATATATACAGTTAAAGTTAACTTGTGGTTAGAGGTCTATGGTTTTCACTGTTAGGGTTTATTGTAGTGGAGTCGGGGCATATGGTTAGTTGTTTTCATTAAGTGGGCTTCACATATTCTTGTGTAATCTTATAACACTGGTACCTATGTAACATTTAGGCCCCTAGTTATCAAGCCGTCAACCTCAAATACGCTGGAATTCCGCAGCGTATTTGTGGCGAGGCTGATTCGCCTTAGTTATCAAGCCCTAGATACCGGCAAAAGTAGAATTTAGTGACGTAAGCTTCGATCCGCCGGACTCAGTCCGACACAGATCAATTCTTACGTCACTACAGATGTTCCGCACACAAGTTCGGCACAATCTACCTATGCAAACTTATTTATGTCTGCATTTGAAGAAAAAATTGTCTACCAAAATGAGATGTTTCATCTATGTGGCACCACCTGGTGGCACTATATAGATGACATCTTTGGTGTATGGTGGGGCGACATTGGATCCCTTCTTAAATTTGTGGATGATTTAAACAGCGCTACTAGATACATTAAATTTACCCTTACCTGGGATGAACAATCCTTCCATTTTCTTGACACTATGGTCTATAAAGAAGGTGGCATGTTAAAGACAGACATTTATAGGAAAAGTACCGATAAGAATAGTTTATTGCACTTTACAAGTGCTCATCCACCAGCTTTAATTAGATCTTTACCTAGGAGCCAAATGACAAGGGTTAAGAGGATTGTGTCCGATAAAGAACTTGTTACCAAAAGGCTTAAAGAAATGGGCCAGAAATTTAGTGCTAGGGGTTACCCAGCTGATCTTTTACAGAATGAAGTTGAAAGGGCTAGGGATGAGACATGCACCAATGATATTAAATTAAAGGATAAGAAAGACAGAATTATTTTTGTTTCTGAATATAACAACCAAAGTTCTAAGATAAAAAAGATTATTAATAAATATTGGTTCATGTTGAAGGAATGCCATCCAGGTGTACAATCATTTTCTGATGGCCCAATGTCTGCTTATAGGAAAGGCTCCAGTATTAAAGATAGATTGGTGAGGGCCGATATAGGCAGTAAAAAACTGAAACAAAGTTTTATTACTGGGAGAAATCTGGGTTGTTACCCTTGTTTGGGTTGCGTGCATTGCAACAACATGATAAAGGGTTCTACCTTTGTACATCCACACACAGGCAAAGTTTATAAAATTAATGCTTTTCTCACATGTAACTCTTGTTATGTGATTTATCTTATTAAGTGCCCATGTGGGTGGATCTACATTGGCTAGATTACCCAGAGGGTAAGAGATAGAATTATCCAGCACAAATCCAATATAAGATGCAAAGACCTAAATGCCCCAGTCTCTAATCATTTTTTATCCAAAGGACACTCAATAGCACAATTGAAATTTCAAATCATAGACCATATTCCTGTCCCACGGAGAGGAGGGAATAGAGAGTTAATGTTAAAGAGAAGAGAATCTATGTGGATCTATGTTAGATTGTATTTTTCCAAAGGGTATGAACCGTGAAATAGATCTTAATATTTTTCTCTAAATTGTTTTTTAATCTTTTCTAGATTCTACTTTCCCCCTCAAGAAACCCAGTCCTCTAGACTTGTAACTATTCTGTGAAATATAAAAAATTCTGTGAAAAAATTCTGTAAAAAAAGTGTTTTTGTGTACTTCATTGCATATATGTAGCACTGTTAGACTTTTTTAGGAAAAGTATATTGTGTGTAATTTTATATACTGACCACTAGGTGGCATTTATACTTAGAAGTTAAATTTTGATACTAGTTAAGGATGTAATTAGTAACACCTGTGGTATAGGGTATTTAGGAGAGGTGTGTAGTATGTTAAAGTCATATGATTAAGGGCATCTGAGCCCGAAAAGTCATGGATTTTTGTGTCTTGGTACAATAAAAATGGATATTTGTGTACAAGTGGAGGTGCTGCTTGAATTTTTTGTATACAGTGATTTGTCTGGAGCTTTGGCAGTAGCTCCTCAGGCTTGCACTCCCATCACCAGTGCTGGAAGATATTATCTTGTTTTATATTTATGACTACTTTTGCTAGTTATCAAAAAACTAGCAGGTACGCTCGGCACTTTTCCGGCCCAGCGTACCTGGGTGCGGCGGATCCCATAGGAATCAATGGGAGTCTGACCATAGCGAAAGTTCATGTTCGCTGCTGCCAGACATCCCATTCATTCCTATGGGAGCTGTCTACACCTAACACCCTAATATGTACCCCGAGTCTAAACACCCCTAATCTGCTCCCCCGTACACCGCCGCACCTAAATAAATGTATTACCCCTAAACCACCACTCCTGGAGCCCACCGCAAGCTATACTAAATATGTTAACCCTAAACTGCCGCTCCCAGCCCCAGCCACAACTATAATATATGTATTAACCCCTAAACCGCCGCTCCCAGACCCCGCCGCCACCTACATTATACCTATTAACCCCTATCCTACCCCCCATACCGTTGTCACCTATAATAAAGTTATTAACCCCTATCCTGCGGATCCCGGACCTCGCCGCAACTAAATAAATAGTTTAACCCCTAAACCGCCGCTCCTGGACCCCGCCGCAACCTATATTAAACTTATTAACCCCTAATCTGCCCCCCTCTACACCGTCGCCACCTATAATAAGTTTTTTAACCCCTATCCTGCCCCCCCACACCGCCGCCCCTGTAATAAAATTATTAACCCCTAAACCTAAGTCTAACACTAACCTTAACACCCCCTAACTTAAATATTAATTAAATACATCTAAATAATATTTCTCTTATTAACTAAATTATTCCTATTTAAAACTAAATACTTACCTTTAAAATAAACCCTAAGATAGCTACAATATAAATAATAATTATTTTGTAGCTATTTTAGGATTTATTTTTATTTTACAGGCAAATTTCAATTTATTTTAACTAGGTACAATAGCTATTAAATAGTTATTAACTATTTAATAGCTACCTAGCTAAAATAAAGAGAAATTTACCTGTAAAATAAAAACTAACCTAAATTACAATTACACCTAACACTACACTATACTTAAATCAATTATTCCTATTTAAAACTAAATACTTACCTGTAAAATAAACCCTAAGATAGCTACAATATAATTAATAATTACATTGTAGCTATTTTAGGATTTATATTTATTTTACAGGTAACTTTGTATTTATTTTAGCGAGTTAGAATAGTTATTAAATAGTTATTAACTATTTAATAACTACCTAGCTAAAAGAAATACAAAATTACCTGTAAAATAAATCCTAACCTAAGTTACAATTAAACCTAACACTACACTATCATTAAATTAATTAAATAAATTAGTTACAAATAACTACAATTAAATTAAATAAACTAACTAAAGTACAAAAAATAAAAAAGCTAAGTTACAAAAAATAAAAAAAATAAGTTACAAACATTTAAAAAATATTACAACAATTTTAAGCTACTTACACCTAATCTAAGCCCCCTAATAAAATAATAAAGCCCCCCAAAATAAAAAAATGCCCTACCCTATTCTAAATTAAAAAGTTACCAGCTCTTTTAACTTACCAGCCCTTAAAAGGGCCTTTTGCGGGGCATGCCCTAAAGAATTCTGCTCTTTTGCCTGTAAAATAAAAATACAACCCCCCCAACATTAAAACCCACCACCCACATACCCCTAATCTAACCCAAACCCCCCTTAAATAAACCTAACACTACCCCCCTGAAGATCATCCTACCTTGAGTCGTCTTCAGCCAGCCGACCACCGATGGAACCGAAGAGGAGATCCGGAGCGGCAGAAGTCATCATCCAGGCGGCGCTGAAGAAGTCTTTTATCCGATGAAGTCATCATCCAGGCGGCGCTGAAGAAGTCTTCCATCCGATAGAAGTCTTCATCCAGGCGGCATCTTCAATCTTCATCCATCCGGAGCAGAGCGGAGCCATCTTCAGACGAGCCAACGCGAAGCCATCCTCTTCTTCCTGACGACTAACGACGAATGGATATTCCTTTAAGGGACGTCATCCAAGATGGCGTCCCTTCAATTCTGATTGGCTGATAGGATTCTATCAGCCAATCGGAATTAAGGTAGGAAAAATCTGATTGGCTGATTGAATCAGCCAATCAGATTGAAGTTCAATCCGATTGGCTGATTGGATCAGCCAATCGGATTGAACTTCAATCTGATTGGCTGATTCAATCAGCCAATCAGATTTTTCCTACCTTAATTCCGATTGGCTGATAGAATCCTATCAGCCAATCAGAATTGAAGGGACGCCATCTTGGATTGAGCTCGTATTCTATTGGCTGTTCCGATCAGCCAACTAACTTTTTAATTTAGAATAGGGTAGGGAATTTTTTTTATTTTGGTGGGCTTTGTTATTTTATTAGGGGGCTTAGATTAGGTGTAAGTAGCTTAAAATTGTTGTAATATTTTTTAAATGTTTGTAACTTATTTTTTTTATTTTTTGTAACTTAGCTTTTTTTTATTTTTTGTACTTTAGTTAGTTTATTTAATTGAATTTAATTGTAGTTATTTGTAACTAATTTATTTAATTAATTTAATGATAGTGTAGTGTAAGGTTTAATTGTAACTTAGGTTAGGATTTATTTTACAGGTAATTTTGTATTTCTTTTAGCTAGGTAGTTATTAAATAGTTAATAACTATTCTAACTAGCTAAAATAAATACAAAGTTACCTGTAAAATAAATATAAATCCTAAAATACCTACAATATAATTATTATTTATATTGTAGCTATCATACGGCTAGATTTGGAGTTTTGTCGGTAACGACCCGAAAAACTAACGCCGGCTTTTTTCTGGCCGCACCATAAAAATAACTCTGGTATTGAGAGTCCACATAAAGGCTGCGTTAGGCTCCAAAAAAGGAGCGTAGAGCATTTTTAATGCAGCTTCAACTCTCGATACCAGAGTTGCTTACAGAAGCGGCCAGCCTCAAAAACGTGCTCGTGCACGATTCTCCCATAGGAAACAATGGGGCTGTTTGAGCTGAAAAAAAAACTAACACCTGCAAAAAAGCCGCGTTCAGCTCCTAACGCAGCCCCATTGTTTGCTATGCGGAAACACTTCCTACGTCTGCACCTAACACTCTAACATGTACCCCGAGTCTAAACACCCCTAACCTTACACTTATTAACCCCTAATCTGCCGCCCCCGCTATCGCTGACCCCTGCATATTATTATTAACCCCTAATCTGCCGCTCCGTAAACCGCTGCTACTTACATTATCCCTATGTACCCTTAATCTGCTGCCCTAACATCGCCGACCCCTATATTATATTTATTAACCCCTAATCTGCCCCCCACAACGTCGCCTCCACCTGCCTACACTTATTAACCCCTAATCTGCCGACCGGACCTGAGCGCTACTATAATAAAGTTATTAACCCCTAATCCGCCTCACTAACCCTATAATAAATAGTATTAACCCCTTATCTGCCCTCCCTAACATCGCCGACACCTAACTTCAATTATTAACCCCTAATCTGCCGACTGGAGCTCACCGCTATTCTAATAAATGTATTAACCCCTAAAGCTAAGTCTAACCCTAACACTAACACCCCCCTAAGTTAAATATAATTTACATCTAACGAAATTAATTATCTCTTATTAAATAAATTATTCCTATTTAAAGCTAAATACTTACCTGTAAAATAAATCCTAATATAGCTACAATATAAATTATAATTATATTATAGCTATTTTAGGATTCATATTTATTTTACAGGCAACTTTGTAATTATTTTAACCAGGTACAATAGCTATTAAATAGTTAAGAACTATTTAATAGCTACCTAGTTAAAATAATTACAAAATTACCTGTAAAATAAATCCTAACCTAAGTTACAATTAAACCTAACACTATACTATCATTAAATTAATTAAATACAATACCTACAATTACCTACAATTAAACCTAACACTACACTATCAATAAATAAATTAAATACAATTCCTACAAATAACTACAATGAAATAAACTAACTAAAGTACAAAAAATAAAAAAGAACTAAGTTACAAAAAATAAAAAAATATTTACAAACATAAGAAAAATATTACAACAATTTAAATAAAATAAAATAAAAAATGCCCTACCCATGTTCCGATCAGCCAATAGAATGCGAGCTCAATCTGATTGGCTGATTGGATCAGCCAATCGGATTGAACTTGATTCTGATTGGCTGATTCCATCAGCCAATCAGAATATTCCTACCTTAATTCCGATTGGCTGATAGAATCCTATCAGCCAATCGGAATTCGAGGGACGCCATCTTGGATGACGTCCCTTAAAGGAACCGTCATTCGGCTAGTAGGCGTCGGGAGAAGAGGATGTTCCGCGTCGGAGGTCTGCAAGATGGATCCGGAAGAAAGAAGATTGAAGATGCCGTTGATAGAAGACTTCATCCGGATCATGGACCTCTTCTGCTCCCGCTTGGATGAAGACTTCATCCGGATCATGGACCTCTTCAGCTCCCGCTTGGATGTAGACTTCAGCCGGATCATGGACCTCTTCAGCCCCCCGCTTGGGCTTGGATCAGGACATCGGAGGAGCTCTTCAGGACGGATCGGTGAACCTGGCAGGGTGAAGATAAGGTAGGAAGATCTTCAGGGGCTTAGTGTTAGGTTTATTTAAGGGGGGTTTGGGTTAGATTAGGGGTATGTGGGTGGTGGGTTGTAATGTTGGGGGGGTATTGTATGTTTATTTTTTTACAGGCAAAAGAGCTGAATTCTTTGGGGCATGCCCCGCAAAGGGCCCTGTTCCGGGCTGGTAAGGTAAAAGAGCTTTGAACTGTAGTAATTTAGAATAGGGTAGGGCATTTTTTATTTTGGGGGTCTTTGTTATTTTATTAGGGGGCTTAGAGTAGGTGTAATTAGTTTAAAATTGTTGTAATATTTTTCTTATGTTTGTAAATATTTTTTTATTTTTTGTAACTTAGTTCTTTTTTATTTTTTGTACTTTAGTTAGTTTATTTCATTGTAGTTATTTGTAGGAATTGTATTTAATTAATTTATTGATAGTGTAGTGTTAGGTTAATTGTAGGTAATTGTAGGTAGTTTATTTAATTAATTTATTGATAGTGTAGTGTTAGGTTTAATTGTAACTTAGGTTAGGATTTATTTTACATGTAATTTTGTAATTATTTTAACTATTTTAGCTATTAAATAGTTCTTAACTATTTAATAGCTATTGTACCTGGTTAAAATAAATACAAAGTTACCTGTAAAATAAATATAAATCTTAAATAGCTATAATTATAATTTATATTGTAGCTATATTAGGATTTATTTTACAGGTAAGTATTTAGCTTTAAATAGGAATAATTTATTTAATAAGAGTTAATTAATTTCGTTAGATATAAATTATATTTAACTTAGGGGGGTGTTAGTGTTAGGGTAAGACTTAGCTTTAGGGGTTAATACATTTATTAGAATAGCGGTGAGCTCCAGTTGGCAGATTAGGGGTTAATGTTTGAAGTTAGGTGTCGGCGATGTTAGGGAGGGCAGATTAGGGGTTAATACTATTTATTATAGGGTTAGTGAGGCGGATTAGGGGTTAATAACTTTATAATAATAGCGGTGCGGTCCGGTCGGCAGATTAGGGGTTAATAAGTGTAGGCAGGTGAAGGCAACGTTGAGGGGGGCAGATTAGGGGTTAATAAATATAATATAGGGGTCGGCGGTGTTAGGGGCAGCAGATTAGGGGTACATAAGGATAACGTAGGTGGCGGCGCTTTGCGGTCGGCAGATTAGGGGTTAATTATTGTAGGTAGCTGGCTGTGACGTTGTGGGGGGCAGGTTAGGGGTTAATAAATATAATATAGGGGTCGGCGGTGTTAGGGGCAGCAGATTAGGGGTACATAAGTATAACGTAGGTGGCGGTCGGCAGATTAGGGGTTAAAAAATTTAATCGAGTGGCGGCGATGTGGGGGGACCTCGGTTTAGGGGTACATAGGTAGTTTATGGGTGTTAGTGTACTTTAGAGCACAGTAGTTAAGAGCTTTATAAACCGGCGTTAGCCCAGAAATCTCTTAACTACTGACTTTTTTCCTGCGGCTGGAGTTTTGTCGTTAGATGTCTAACGCTCACTTCAGACACGACTCTAAATACCGGAGTTAGAAAAATCCCATTGAAAAGATAGGATACGCAATTTACGTAAGGGGATCTGCGGTATGGAAAAGTCGCGGCTGAAAAGTGAGCGTTAGACCCTATTTTGAGTGACTCCAAATACCGGAGGTAGCCTAAAACCAGCGTTAGGAGCCTCTAACGCTGGTTTTCACGGCTAACGCCAAACTCCAAATCTAGGCCTTAGGGTTTATTTTACAGGTAAGTATTTAGTTTTAAATAGGAATAATTTATTTAAGTATAGTGTAGTGTTAGGTGTAATTGTAACTTAGGTTAGTTTTTATTTTACAGGTAAATTTCTCTTTATTTTAGCTAGGTAGCTATTAAATAGTTAATAACTATTTAATAGCTATTGTACCTAGTTAAAATAAATTGAAAGATGCCTGTAAAATAAAAATAAATCCTAAAATAGCTACAATATAATTATTATTTATATTGTAGCTATCTTATGGTTTATTTTAAAGGTAAGTATTTAGTTTTAAATAGGAATAATTTAGTTAATAAGAGAAATATTATTTAGATTTATTTAATTAATATTTAAGTTAGGGGGTGTTAGGGTTAGTGTTAGACTTAGGTTTAAGGGTTAATAATTTTATTACAGTGGCGGCGGTGTGGGGGGGGGCAGGATAGGGGTTAATAAACTTATTATAGGTGGCGATGGTGTAGGGGGGGCAGGATAGGGGTTAATAAACTTATTATAGGTGGCGACGGTGTAGGGGGGCAGATTAGGGGTTAATAAGTTTAATATAGGTTGCGGCGGGGTCCGGGAGTGGAGGTTTAGGGGTTAAACTATTTATTTAGTTGCGGCGAGGTCCGGGATCGGCAGGATAGGGGTTAATAACTTTATTATACGTGGCAGCGGTATAGGGGGGGCAGGATAGGGGTTACTAGGTATAATGTAGGTGGCGGCGGTGTCCGGGAGCGGCGGTTTAGGGGTTAATACATTTATAAGAGTTGCGGCAGGGTCTAGGAGCGGCGGTTTAGGGGTTAATAACTTTATTTAGCTGCGGGGGCTCCGGGGGCACCGGTATAGGGGGTAGAACAGTGTAGTTTAGTGTGGGTGCTTAGTGACAGCTTATCAATAAAGCTGTCAAAAAGCCGAAGAGCAGCGAGATCGGATGAGTGATAACTATCACAATCCACTGCTCATCGCCCCGTACTTGGTGCACGGCTTTTTGACAGCTTTTTTGATAACTTAGGTGAAATTTTGAAGGCCTGCGGCGGCGATGGTAAGCAAGCTTAGGCGTGCGTATTGGACCGGCGAAGGCAGGTAAAGTAGACGGCTTGATAACTACCCCCCTTAGTGTTAACTTGTAGTGGAGAGTCTGATTGGCTCACTGGACTCTCTGGCTAGATTATGGTCAATGGTTAAACTGAAATATTGAGTGACCTGTACCTGTAGCACCAGCACACAATAGAAGGTTGCTACCATGCCAAAGCATCAGCAGAAGACTGGATACTGATAGGCTAAATGTAAATACATGCAGAAAGAGAAGTACTCTATGTGTTTGTAATATGACCTTGTTAGTCAGGATCAGACTTCAGGAAAGTTCTCCGCTGTGAAAAGCACAATTGGGCTAAAAGAAGTTACTCCCCAGTGGTAACCAGGCCATAGGACAAGCCACTGAGCTGTTGTTCATTCCTGGCATATTGCTTCTCTTTCTGTAGGCTAAATGTAAATAACAAAATACACAAGAAAGGATGCACACTCAGAAGTACAGCAAATTCAAAGTGCCTAGCACTTGTTTTAGGCCCTAAAGTGTTATATAAAGGTATTTAGGGTTGTCTGCCAAGGTTAGTAGCCATGAAAGCAGTTAGGTACCAGGTGTCAATATAAGAGGAGTATGCAGGAAAGTAGTCAGTTTAAGGCCACGATCAGGAGCCAAAAAAAATCAATCCATAGCCAGTTCATGAATTTCTGGGAGGAACCAGAAGAATACTCCTAAGCACAGTAGATCCAAAGGTGAGCAGCCAGGTTATCAGCCCAAAACAAGCATTGCAACAAGGCAGTAGGCAAGAGGCAAAGATCAGGAAACAGACCAGGGTCATACCAGGAAAGGGAGGGTCAAGAACAAGTATGCCATGAACATCATTAATGAATGACCAATTGCCAAAATGAGTTTTCAGGGGCCTCTAAAAAACTTCCCAGAACAGTTTTGGCAAACTTTCTACTGCAAGGTCCTACATCCAGGTCACAAATAGCACTGATTTCACTGCCTATATTATGTTTAGCACTAATGCAGTGCACCATCTTGAAGTCCTAAATAGCGCTACACCCTGTGCTATATCTGACAACTCCTCTGGGCATAGCATTGTCCATTTTGCACCTAAGTGTTCGGTAATGCTACCATCTTTCTTAGAGAAGGCTAAGACGCGGGCAGAAGAATGCCTCAGGGCCTGACAGCTTGGTGGAATCTCACTTAAGATTCAGTGACATGAGGTAAAAGTACACATTATAACATCAAAGACTCAGGGGTCCTTTTATCATTGTGCGGAGGGACATGATCTGCTATAGCGAACCATGTCCACCGCACATAGATAAATGCCAACAGCATATGCCGGCATTTATCATTGCACCAGCAGTTCTTGTAAACTGCTGGTGCAATACCACCCCCTGCAGATTCGCGGCCAATCATCCGCTAGCAGCGGGTGTCAATCAACCCGATCGTATCCGTTTGGAGATTGATAAATAGACCCCACAGTCTGCTTATCACCAATTAACACCCAGTGAAGAGAAGATTCTTCCTGAAGTGTCAGGTAATGATCAGCAGGGATAGGCACAGACCAAGGCTGTGGCAGACATTTTCCAAGGTACAGACCTTAGTGAAGGACACCAAGGTACATTTCAATTTAAAAAATAAATAAAAAAACACTCTCTTTACTGAGAGGGTAGTGGATGCATGGTGGAATAGCATCCAGCAGAAGTGGCAGCGATGGGGCAGTACTCGAAAAGTGCTGCCCTGTACTATTCTTTATTACAGACACCAATTAACTAGTCAGGGCAGTTTTTTTTTTATAATCCCTCCCTCACTGGATACCCCCCCCCATGCAGCACACCAATGCCCCATACAGCATGGGGAGCATTTTTCATGTACTGCCCATCAGCACACATAAATAAAATATGTATCTGTGGTGCAGCAGGACTGAATTACCTGAGTACAAGCAGGACAGAATTGTTACCAGCTCTCCTAGATCTATTCCCTGTAGAGAGCCTATTTTAACCCTTCACTTTCCCCTAGGTGGTCTCAGCATGCAGACCTCCTGGCTGCTAAGACATTCACTGGGAGTCCCAGTACAAACAGCAGGCTCTTTAAACTGGCTGCTCTGGCTCCCATCATTCTCAGACAGTACCATCTGTCCCAGCAGCAGGAGCCTCGATGATTCTATTTAAATGGGGGTCTCAGACTCCACCAATCCTAGGGACCCCCCTAGGAATGGGAGGGGGGTCTGGGAACCCTGTTTAAATAGAATCCTGGAGGCTCCTGCTGCTTTGACACATGATACCGTCTAAGAATAATGAGAGTCAGAGCAGCCAGTTTAAAGAGGCTGCTGGGGGGCTCTGCAACTCCTGACCAAGCACACCCACCTTGATTTTACTTGCATGATCATCATGCTTGGTTACTTACTTGGTTAGGTAAGGTTTGTCAGAGTAGGCAGCGGTCTGCTACTTCTACACACAGACACCAGCAACAGGCTGCCGCACAGATCAAGGAATTCGGTTCCTCCTAGAAGCAGAGCAAATGGTAAAAACATACATAGACCAATCCTCATAAAGTTCTTAAATTTTCAAGATAAAATAAGTATGCTTCGTCTATATAGGAAAATAGATAATTTTCATATAGAAGATAATAGAATTTTAATGTTCCAAGACTACTCTGCTGACACTGCTTTCAGGAGGAAAGAAATTGCCCCTTTCTGTACCAAGTTAATCAAAGAGGGTTTCCTAGCAAAATTAGTGTACCCTGCAAGAATTATCATAGAAGAAAAGGAAGGCATAGTCAGATTAGACAATATAGAAGAAGCTAAAGGCTATTTTAAAGACCACAAGCTAACACTTACATGAGGACTGGGATAGCTATAAAATAGAGTCTATCTGTGTCTCTTAGTCAGGGTACTACTGCGGTTGCTTAAAATGGAAGTGGTGTCTAAATACATAGAGCTAAGAATGTTAATTACTAAGTCAACTCATAGGCCGCTTCTGCGGCCAAAAGTGTACCAGGCTTTGCCTGACAAGGTTTCTGCTGTAAATAATCTTTGTTTGGAATCTTCTGTTTGTTTGTTTTTCTTTTTTTTTTTTTTTTTTTTTTTCTTGTCTTGTCTTGTCTTGTCTTATTTTGTTTTTGCTCTATCTTGTTTGGGTTAATTTTACTTTATCCCCCGCCCCTCTTCCCCCCCCCCCAGTTTGCTCTAGTTTTCCCCTTAATCTTTCTTTATTCTGGTACAATTTATTGATTAGATGAAGGGCAATATTAGAATGTTATCATGGAATGTGGGTGGCATCACCTCCCCAATCAAGAGAAAAATAATAATCAGACAACTGGGCAAGCACAACCCTGATATAGCCTTAATACAAGAAACACATTTAAAACAAGAAGAAGTTATCAAGCTCAAATGTAAATGGGTTGGGGAGGTGATTGCCACCCCCTGTTCTAGAAGGAAAAAGGGAGTAGCTATCCTAATAAATAAAAAACGGACATATAACATTATAAAAATATCACTAGATCCCGAGGAGAGATGGGTCCTTCTTGAGTTACAGGTCGAGGATTTTAAAATAGTGATCTGCAACGTCTACGGACCTAATAAAGCAGATCCTACCTTTTGGAATAGTTTAGTCTTTATGCTAACTAATTTTATGGATCAGAATATTGTCCTAGCGGGTGATTTCAACTTAATACCATCAGAATTCTTAGACAAATTTAGTTCTAGGAACTCTACTTTCTCTGGCCAGAAGGCTAAAATATTTAAGCAAATATGTAAAAACTTGAAATTACATGATATCTGGCGCCTACAATTTCCTGATACGAAGGTCTTTACCTGTAACTCGAAGACCTATGGCTCCTTATCTCAAATAGATTTCTTTTTGATATCTAGCTCCATGATCAAACTAGAGACTCAAACTAAGATATTTGATATTTTGATATCTGATCATGCAATTATTTCATTAGATATACATTTACATTTTCCCCAGAGAAATGATAGAAATAACTTTTTCTTTCCAAAATATCTAGTAAATAATTTGGAATTCAATAATTGGTTAATACATAAATGGAAAGAATTTGCTTTCCTAAATAGATCACATAGGGAAAAAACTGAAATATTTTGGGAAACCGCAAAGGCCTATCTAAGAGGGGAGATCAAAGCATATATGATCCAAAAAAAAAAAAGTTGCAGTTAAGGGAAAATCAGCTCTCTAAGCAGGTTCAGAATGCATATTGCAAATATATAAATAATCCTTCTAGGAGATTAAGAGATAAATATAATGGGGCCAGAACAGAAAGGGATATTTTCATTAAGCAGAAAGTTGCTTGGGAAGAACTAAAGATAAGTGCCAAATATAAAGGCCAATACGGGAAGTCAGCTAAGTTTTTATCTAGATTAGATAAAACAAAGAAAAAATCAAATGTAATAGAGGCTATCTATGATGGGATAGAAAGAGTAACAGATCAAACTAAAATTCAAAATGTATTCTTCCAATTCTATCAAAATTTATATGCTGCTAAAGAAATAAAGGTCAATAACAAAGTTAATTTTTGGCATAAAATCTGCCTTCCTAAATTAGCACAAGAAATGGCCAAAGATTTAAATAGTCCAATAACTCGAGAAGAAGTAGCGGAAGCTATTAAAAATGCTAAACTTAATAAAGCCCCGGGCCCAGACCAAATTCCGGCAGAAATGTACAAAATTCTTAAAATGGAGATAACAGATGTATTAGTACAATTATTTAACGGTTATTTTATTGAGGGCCAAAATATGTCAAAGTATTTCTCTGAGTCTACAATTTCACTGATATTGAAAAAGGGCAAACCGGCATTAGATCCTAAGTCATATAGACCTATTTCACTGCTCAACCTAGACTATAAGCTATTAACCCACATTATGGCCAACAGATTGAAAATATGTTTAGATCCTATTATACATTCCGATCAGGTGGGTTTCATGCACCAAAGATCCCCAACCAAAAATACACAGAAGGTAGCACTAGTATTAGAATATCTATGGAATAAATTCTCGGAAAAAAGAACAATTAATCAGGATTTTGCCTTAGTAACAATAGATGCCGAAAAGGCATTTGATGCTATAATATGGGACTATCTGTTCACCACGTTAGCGCAATTTGGCTTTACAGGTCAATTTCTTAAATTTGTTAAAACTATATATGACCATCCGAGATCGAACATATTAATAAACGGTAGCTATACTGCAAAACTCACACTATGTAGGGGGACGAGGCAAGGTTGTCCACTCTCCCCATTACTATTTAATGTGGCCATAGAACCATTGGCTATAATGATCCGCCAAGAGCTCCAAGGAATTAGACTCGGTGAACAAAAACTTGTACTATCATTATATGCGGATGATCTGCTCTTATATTTTAAAAACACAAAGAAAAATATTCCACTAGCTTTAAAGATTATCGATCTGTTTGGCTCTATCTCGGGCTATAAAATTAATGCGAATAAGTCAGAAATTCTATGGATCAATAAAAACAAAGATAGTCTTCAAGAACATCCCTTTCAAGAAACCCTTAGTATTAAATACTTAGGAATACATTTTCATGCCGACCCCAAACAATGGTATAGATTAAACTATGATCCTTTTTTTAAAAAAGCGTCAGAGAAACTTTTACAATGGAGTCCCTTTCCTATTTCTTTATCTGCCAAAATAATGATTATTAAGTCTATTTTACTCCCTAAACTGATGTATATTATGCAAAACATTCCGCTGTTTATCCTGCCCCATGACAATAAAAGGTTCAACACAGAATATGCCAAATTTCTATGGAATAACAAAAGACATATGCTATCTATAGCCAAACTTACACCAAGACTGGAAGAAGGAGGCCTATCTTTCCCTGATATTAAAAAGTATAACATGGCTATACTTGCCCGTTTTGCAATTGACTGGCTATCAGAAGCTAACTATCTCTCACTGTTATCTATAGAGGAAAATCTGAGTGCACCTTTTTCCCTTAAAGCCCTATTACATTGCCCGATGAAACAACTACCAGACCATATCAAACATTTAAAGACACTATCTAATACTATTGAAACATGGCAAAAACTTAATATAATGCTCAAAGTCAATTTTGAGATTTCCCCATTTCTTCCGATACAAGGTAACCCACAATTTTTACCTGGACTATCCTATGAAGTCTACAAGACTTGGATGCATAAAGGTCTGCTCTATGTAAACCAATGTCTAAATAATATGTCTCAGATAAGAACTTTTGAAGATATTGCCAGAGAATTTTCTTTATCCAACAAGAATTTCTTTGCTTATCTTCAGATTAGGCATTATATAACAGGAATTAACAAAACAAATCCAGACGCGAATGGCTGGGGGGAAGTTGAAAAATATATAGTAAGTTACAAGTTAGGCAAACATAGCATAGCTCTGTTATATAAAATTATGCTGGATAAGCAGGCCCAAATGTTTAGGGATAACTTAGTCCAGAAGTGGAATGTTTCCTTTACAGATTTTTCTGCAGAATCTCTAATTGCAAGCTATAAATGGGTACAAGGTGCGAATATTCCGTCAACTTGGAAAGAATCACATATAAAATTACTTAATAATTCTTACCTGACACCCTGGAAATTATCTAAGTGGTATTTGAACACTGCAGAAAAATGTCCAAGATGTAATAATCTTCGTGCAGATATCACTCATTGTTTCTGGAACTGTCCCAAAATAGTTCAGTTTTGGAGAAAAGTGGAATTTTGGCTTAACAAGGCACTAGATGTCAGGTTAAAACTCCAAGCTAATCATATATTTTTTCTCTACAATATGGACCACAATAGAGCTAACATTAATCTTATTAACACGGCAATTATGCTTGGTCGTAATCTCATATTAAAAGACTGGAAGAGCAGAAAAGCCCCTACAATGGGCTGTTTTACAAATATGATACATGCCCAGATAATTTTTGAACAACTGAATATAGCTCCTTCAGAAGAGAAAAGGGTCAAAGCTTTATTTATGAAATGGCTAAGAGTTATTTTGTCCTATCCACTGGCTACTCAGTTTCTACTCGTTCGCAACTTTCGTAGAGCGGAATTTTTTGAGACATTGATTCTTTCAAATGTCTTCCCAAACGAATGGTATTGATTATATCTCAAACCTAGAAAGAAAAGGAAGGGGGAAGTGAATAGCCAGTCCTAGGTTGATAATGAGTAGAAATAAATTTAAGAACCTAATTTGAGGTGAAGGAGGGGTGAGAGGGGAGGGGACCCCCTTTTTTTTTTTTTTTTTTTGCCTTATTGTCTGTCCTTTTTGTGTGTTTACCTTTTCTTCTCTGTTTTTTTTTGTTTACTATGTCTATTAGAAAACTCCAATTCGGTATGAAATATAGCTACTGGAACTATACAGGGAGGCCTAGATTTGGAGTTCGGCGTTAGCCGTGAAAACCAGCGTTAGAGGCTCCTAACGCTGGTTTCTTACGCACTCCGGTATTTAGAGTTTATTTACCGCGACTCAAAATACACCTAATGCTCACCTTTCTACCGCCACCTCAGACCCAGTAGTAAACATATACCGACAAAAACAACATCCACGAATCACAAAAAAAATATTACACAAAGTACACTTACACTCATACAAACACTACACTATATTTATTTTTCATATTTATTTTGTTTTCGGTAAAATACTAATGATTAAAGTTGCGAGATCTCGGGTGTTTGAAAAAAATCCACAAAAATCCATTTTCCCATTGACTTACATGGACATACGGGAAAAGACCCTCATATACCTACATCTAACTAATAACATTATCACAAACATACACTCATCGATGCATACAAACAATATACACCACATGACATACACAAAATATTTATTTATTACAAAAAGAACACGATTTAGTTACTTTTTCACACAAGCTCATGACGTCACTCACTTTACGAGGAAAACCAGTCTTAGAAAAAAAAATTAGAAATCTTTAGAGCCTCCATTGACTTCTATTGGGAAGACGTGCTCGTGCACGCGAAACCCTCATTTCCCTAACGCACGCAAATAGCGTAGACTGAAAAACTCCAAATACCAGCGCTAGAAAATACATGATTTCATGCGTTAGACACAGCTATGATAAATAGATCAAGAAATGACTATTTCCCTATGGTGGACTTATGGTTTTTAATTATTAAATATTCACAACACCATAAATTTGTTTCACACTTTTAGATTACATCAACTACAAATCCACATCACTAGTAACACATTATTATTTCAATAAAATTACATTTAAAATTAAAATAAAATTCAATACACATTTCTGGATTCACAAACACTACACAATGGGAAACACCTCTCATTTACCTTTATTATTGCATTTCAGTTATTCAACTCATATGCTTGCAGCAACTGCATATTTACATAGGCTTAACACATAATCACTCATGGATGCACATATATTACTTTTAACATTCACTCATACATGTGCATTCAAATGATGGTGGACAAACACATTACATTCTCTACAGGAATCACAAAACACAACATATGGATTTGACGGTACTTGTAACATCATTATTCCATCACAATAAACCATTAGGAATTACCTACAAAAAATACATCATTACACCAGATTACAGATGTCACTTTATGGGAAGGAACAACAATGCCAGACCGCTATATAGAAGTCAGCATATGTGGGACACAATCACAATATATACATACATGTACATAACACGTATCACCCATCACGCAACCACAAAGCACACATTTAGATTTTATTCAGCACACAATAACAATGTAGCACAATACAACAACACAATGAGGATTTCACAACTACATAGGCAGGTTAATAATATCATGACGTCATTAGAAGATTCAACCATACACATCACAGATTCACCACTGTACCGCCCCTTTAGGAACTTTAACACTCAATACTACAATACAACATATACGTAAACCACACTTTTGAACAGCATTATTATGGAGATTTCAATGGGACAATTAATAAATATTGTCAGATCGCAAATCACTTATATATACAATACTACAGATGGCAGCCGGAAGTTATTCAGTATTAGTGCCATTTTTATGGCACGCATACAATATTGTCAGATCTAAAATCACTTATATATACAATACTACAGATGGCAGACGGGAAGTTCTGAATTATTATTGCGATTTGAAAGGGACGCATACAATATTGACAGCTCGGCAATCACTTATATACACAATACTACAGATGGCAGATGGGAAGTTCGGAATTATTATTGCGATTTGAATGGGACGCATACAATATTGACAGCTCGGCAATCACTTATATATACAATACTACAGATGACAGCCGGAAGTTATTTAGTATTAGTGCCATTTGAATGGGACGCATACAATATTGACAGCTCGGCAATCACTTATATATACAATACTACAGATGACAGCCGTAAGTTATTCAGTATTATTGCGATTTTAAAGGGACGCGATTTTAAAGGGACGCATACAATATTGACAGCTCGGCAATCACTTATATATACAATACTACAGATGACAGCCGGAAGTTATTCAGTATTAGTGCCATTTTAATGGGACGCATACAATATTGACAGCTCGGCAATCACTTATATATACAATACTACAGATGGCAGATGGGAAGTTCGGAATTATTAGTGTGATTTGAAAGGGACGCATACAATATTGACAGCTCGGCAATCATTTATATATACAATACTACAGATGGCAGACGGGAAGTTCGGAATTATTATTGCGATTTTAAAGGGACGCATACAATATTGACAGCTCGGCAATCACTTATATATACAATACTACAGATGGCAGACGGGAAGTTCTGAATTATTATTGCGATTTTAAAGGGACGCATACAATATTGACAGCTCGGCAATCACTTATATATACAATACTACAGATGGCAGATGTTACTTTATCGTTTACAAACAATGTTGCAGCAACATTGATCGATCACATTCGATGCACATTATACACAACTATGCACTTTCATTCATGTTAGCCTGGACGTGTGCTTGTTACTATAAGATCGCGTTTCATAAATATTGATTACGCATATGAACAAACATTACAAACATGCACTGTATGTGTGATATTTGACACTTTCACATTGAGATTTATTTGCGGAAAACAACATTTCAGCCAAAAAAATACAACGCCCACTTTGAAAGCATTCGCGCCGCTCACATACAAACAAGTGAATACAATCAGCAATCATTACAAACTCAATACCATTGGACTAATCGTACTATAAATCCCCCAAACAACATGGCCAATGCATCACTTGTGATCCACATCAGATCAAGTGCTTACCTTGTTACGCTGTTTTGAAAGATGGATGACGATGACATGGTAGACGCTGCTGGTGCTGCTATTGGCGAACTAGCTGTTGGTCGAATCAGGCAGCCTCGGCGGCTCAGACCGAGACGAAGGGGTCGTCTGGTTCGAGGTCCTCGTGTCTACAGGGTGAGACCCACCTTGGAAAACATGAGCGACTTTGAGGTTTTTGATAAGTATCGGCTCGATCGCGAACAGCTCATTGGCCTTTACGATCTTCTTAAACCTCATTTGGAGCCACGTATACAAATAAGGACTGCTGTTCCCCCCATGAGTAAGATGCTAAGCTGTCTATACGTCCTGGCCTCCGGGAGTTTTCAATCCGGAGAACTGTACATGCATGGCCTGGCTCAAGGTACATTCTCTGTGGTGTTTGATAACTTTCTGGACGCCATGGTACGTATCAGTAAGCAATACATAGGATTCCCACAGAATGATGGTGATTGGAGGCGCCTGAAGCGGGAATTCTTTGATATTGCTCAATTGCCCAATGTCTTGGGAGCCATAGATTGTACCCACATTGCGCTGCGTGCTCCAATTGATGACTTGCCCTTCAGAAATCGCAAACATTTTCATAGCCTCAACGTGCAGTATGTTTGTGACGCACGGATGAGGATTATGCATGTGTATGCGAATTTTGGAGGGGCTTGTCATGATGCCCGCATCCTCTCTCTGTCGTCCCTGTGGAGCCAGTTTGAGGAAAGACAAATGCCCCCTGGTTATCTCGTTGGTGAGTATTTGTGCTCAACATGGTTAATAATTTTGACAATTGGCCCTGTATTTTTTAACTGTTAGCGTCATGTTCAGCTATAGGATTAAATTTAACCATTTGTTATTTACCGACGCTAATGTCTATTTTTATTAAAATGCAGATATGTAGCATGTCTTACCTTAAGTGTTCAGATAGAGAATGCAATGTAACCATGTAGTTAGCATTTTACACAAGGTTTTTTTTCAGAACAATACGCATATGTAGCATGTCTTAGCTGAAATGGGAAGCTATTATCTCATGCAATTTAACCCTGTCATTGTCTCTTTCTGCTAATGTCTAGTTTTATTTAAATGCAGATATGTAGCATGTCTTACCTTAAGTGTTCATATAGAGAATGCAATGTAACCATGTAGTTAGCATTTTACACAAGGTTTTTTTTCAGAACAATACGCATATGTAGCATGTCTTAGCTGAAATGGGAAGCTATTATCTCATGCAATTTAACCCTGTCATTGTCTCTTTCTGCTAATGTCTAGTTTTATTTAAATGCAGATATGTAGCATGTCTTACCTTAAGTGTTCATATAGAGAATGCAATGTAACCATGTAGTTAGCATTTTACACAAGGTTTTTTTTCAGAACAATACGCATATGTAGCATGTCTTAGCTGAAATGGGAAGCTATTATCTCATGCAATTTAACCCTGTCATTGTCTCTTTCTGCTAATGTCTAGTTTTATTTAAATGCAGATATGTAGCATGTCTTACCTTAAGTGTTCATATAGAGAATGCAATGTAACCATGTAGTTAGCATTTTACACAAGGTTTGTTTTCAGAACAATACGCATATGTAGCATGTCTTAGCTGAAATGGGAAGCTATTATCTCATGCAATTTAACCCTGTCATTGTCTCTTTCTGCTAATGTCTAGTTTTATTTAAATGCAGATATGTAGCATGTCTTACCTTAAGTGTTCATATAGAGAATGCAATGTAACCATGTAGTTAGCATTTTACACAAGGTTTGTTTTCAGAACAATACGCATATGTAGCATGTCTTAGCTGAAATGGGAAGCTATTATCTCATGCAATTTAACCCTGTCATTGTCTCTTTCTGCTAATGTCTAGTTCTATTTAAATGCAGATATGTAGCATGTCTTACCTTAAGTGTTCAGATAGAGAATGCAATGTAACCATGTAGTTAGCATTTTACACAAGGTTTGTTTTCAGAACAATACGCATATGTAGCATGTCTTAGCTGAAATGGGAAGATACAGAATAATATAGAAATTTTATTTTTTGGATGTTTCTGACAAGTTTTCATATGGATTATGGTTTTTAACAAAAAAAAATTGATACAACAATATACTAGTTTAAGTATTCTGTTTGAATTATGTTCTGTTCAAAATTTATAGGTGATTCTGGGTACATGAGCCGGCCTTGGCTCATTACCCCCTTGCGTAGCCCGACTGATGTGTCTGAGGAGCGCTACAATAGGGCTCATAAGAGAACCAGGGCGGTGGTTGAAAGGATGTTCGGGCTCCTGAAGATGAGATTCAGGTGCCTGGACCGTTCTGGAGGAGCACTCCAGTACAACCCAAAGAAGGTGGCTAAGATCGTTGTAGCCTGTAGCGTCCTGCATAATATTGCACAGCGGGCTGGGATGCTGCAGGCCGTCCCGGTGGACAGAGACCTCCTCAGAGATGAGGAGGATGATCCTGTTCTAGAGGGGGAATTCCAGGACGAGGGACTTGATGTCAGAGCAGACGTCATCAACCGCCACTTTAGACGGTAAAGAATAGAAGTTAGACTGTAGTATTTTCAATAGATGTGAACTCTAGGGAAATGACAAGTAGAGAATTGTGCAAACATGTTAGTATTGATCAAATGTTAGAATAATTTTTAATTTTCATAATATAGGTGATGCTCTGGGCATTGGGTCCTATAGCGAGTCTTTGCCACCTGGTTTTTAAAGAGGACATCAGATGGTAAGTAGAAATGTATGGACTGTTGCTGGCATGATTTGTACACAAATACATCATATGGCATACATTTAAAAAAATAGATTTTTGTTTACACATTACTTAAAATGTACATAATCAGAAAGGGATACTCTAGAATGACTATGGTTCAATGTCACACAGAGGTTTTTTCTGCTCAATATGACTCATCTTCACACTTGATAGAAAATAACACAGGTTCATACACAGGCTTAGTAAGCTAGTGACAGATATTTATTATGAAATGGGGGGTGGGAGAGGGGTACAGAACTGATTCACACACTTGTATGAATTTTTTTGTTAAAATTTATTACATTAGGGAGATGACTTAATCTAAAGACTGAAAGGGAACAATTTGAAGCCTGACAGTCAAGATTGCTCAGACTGACAGTGGGGAAAAAGCCAAGATTGAAATTGAAGTATACCAATGGGATCATGTCTGGCATTATCTTTCAATTCTGCTGACCTTGAAAACCATACAAAGACATGTTCACATGGTAAGTGCAAACTATTTGATAGAATAAGGCTGTGGAGACATCCTATTGGAGACACTTAGATGATTTTCTATTTTGTAGATGGTATTTCCCAGTCCTCTATTTAATGAACTGATGAATAAGACACCTATTGAAGATCAACTGTTTACCCCTGAATTGACTTTCAAAGACCATGCATTATCCAGGTTGGTGCATGCTAGTTAAGAATCACATGAAGAATGTTGATTATTGTTAGCTTACATACATTAGTCATACTTATTTCATCATTAGATATTTAGGGATCACAATCAGAAAAAGGAATACATATTATAGTTGATATAGAGGTATTTGAATGGACATGAAATATTAGATTTATGTTCAGCATACATATATTGTTGAAATGTGATATACATTATTATGTATACTTTGAATTTTGGATATTTAAATAGAATTTTTAAGCAACAATATAATGGTGTATGTATTTCATTAATTTTAAATCAATTTAATGATTATCTTTAAAAAATGTTGATCAAAGTTAGAGCATAGACACCATATGATTTTAAATGTATTTTATGAATATTTGACAATGTGTGTATTAACTTTGTTCCATTTTTATTATTTTTCATTTCAGATTGGCATCTGATGACTTCCAGGAATATTTAATTATTTTCTATTAAATATATTTTGACATGTTAATACTAAACATTTTATTATTAAATACATTATTTTGAACAGATTCTACTAAATATCAATATAATCTGTAAATAAATCAAACTTGGACTCCCATGACTGGTAGTTGGCTATTTGACAAGCACATGCATAAGATAAAATAATGCATTAATATTAGAAAATAAAATGCTTCCGAGAATATTAAAATATATTTTATAACATTAATTGGGGAGTCAGATTCTTCAATGCTTTTATATTGAAAATGTATATATTAAAATTATTTAGGATATGTAGTAAAATTTTTATTTTTTTAACATTTAATAAGGTGAAGTGGTTCAATTACATGAAAGTGACAGTGTTGTTGAATGTAAAAATAATTGTATAAGATCATGTATCTTCCTTAGGTATCTCAAAAAATTAATAGAAAAATTATTTAAATTATTACATTTATAAATGGTAGGTCATTTAACTTGATATTTTTCAAAAATTAGTTATTGGATGCCAGGTTAATCTATGTAATTTTCTAGTGGAGTCATTTAACTATACTTAGTAATATTATGTATTTATTACAATCTTACCTCTTGGGTTAGACATCAAATATCTATATAGAATGTAAATTCCCCTTTTGTTTATTTTGTCAATGTTAAATCAAAATACAAAATGTTTGGGTCCTTAAAGGGACATTCACAAAGTATATTTTGTATAGATTTTTAAAAATATCATACAAGAATTTAAACATATTTAGAAAGTACTATAGAATTACATTCAGTCTTTAAATATACTTGTTAAAATAAAAAAAACAATGCACATATCTTAGTCAATGATATAAGGCATCTATATGCAAACAACAATCAGCATCAAAATAGCCTATGTATAGATGTATTTAATCCAAGAATATATATAATTACAATATAATGATTGAATAACAAAACATATTAAGTTGTTCAAATATAAGAATATTATACAAAATGCATACATAACATATAGCTTAATGTCCCTCTACGCTGAAGGCTAAAAAAGACCTCATTTAATAAATATATTTCAGTCAGTGTGTAAAACAATCTAGAAGTTAATCTAAATTTGCTTTACTCATATGCTAGACTCATTTAGCAAAAGGAAGGTGCCTAGGTTTATGATATTTTAAGCATTATTGTGAAATGTTTATTTAAAGGGACATGAACTCAAAATATACTTAAAGGTAGACAGTTAAAAAATTAATGATTTATACATTCTGAATGAGTATTCTATTTGAATCAACTTTAAAACTTGTCTCATATTATGAATGCTCATTGTGATGTTGCTATCATTACTTTAAAAATAAGGCAGTAAATAGCTAATTTATTTGCTTCAGTACTCTGGACAGAACTTGATTGTTTGGAATAATTGATGCAACAATCGTCAAGGACAACCCAGGTTTTTATAAAACAATTGTCCGTAATATAAAATATCATTATTGATTTGCAAAGAAACATAACAAGATAACTGTTAACATTTGATAATCGGATTAAAGAATAAAGTTGATTAACATTTCATGCTCAATCACCAATGCTAAATTTGTTTGGACAGTGTCCCTTTAAGAGATTTAAAGAGTGTATTTACTTATCTTGCTATCTTGACATACTTTGCTTGAAAAGCATATCGAGATCGGCTCAGTAGATGAAGATTGGTGGATGCACAGAGATGCCTTATGTGATTGTCTCAACCATGTGCATTTAAATTTCTTCTGTTGAGGATATATAAATACTAATGGAAAATGATTCACATTTTAAAGTCTAAACAATCTTCTATCTCTACAGATCATTTGATACAATTGTTTGTAATGTCTCTTTAAAACTAAAGATGCCATTGCACAATAACATATATGAGCACTTCAGACAAATACAAGCTCGAGGTTTATTTGCGAATAACAAAGCTGTAGTCTAATATTTATAAACAGATTATCCAAGTTACTGACATTCTAACCTGAATTTTAACATTAATAAATATTGCGTGGGAAACGCATCTTGAAAC
Source organism: Bombina bombina (assembly GCF_027579735.1). NCBI lineage: Eukaryota > Metazoa > Chordata > Amphibia > Anura > Bombinatoridae > Bombina > Bombina bombina. The sequence continues at coordinate 136,917,381 of NC_069501.1, read as the reverse complement.
ACCAGATTAGCATCTTTAAACATTAGAGTCTAATGTCACGCAATAGCACACAATCAATGTGCATTATAAAGACATTTAATAGAGCAATGTCAATACTTCACAATAAATGTATTTAAAGAACAATAAAGACATACAATATGAAATGTGTATTTGTATTAAAGAAACAGACCGTTATTAAACCGAGAAATGTCTACAACATTAATAATGTGACAGTATTAGATTTTAAAGAGTATTTAATCATTAATATTTAACGGATCACGGATATTAAATCTGCGTCACACATATCCGCATGACAGGCCCATGAGTTACAAATAAGTCTACATGAAAAATGAAGTAACAGCACCACCAAGCGGTATGTGTAAGGAAGTTACTAAGATATGAAACATTAAGGAACGGCCAATCAGAGTTCATCACACAAACACAACTTGAGTCAGGATGGTCTCACAGACATTATAACAATATTTCAAACTTTTATCCAATCAGATGTACAGATAAATTGTCCCATGGTGCATCTCATGTTTACTTCACCATATAAAAGTCCATTACACGTTGCCATCTTTGTCAGTTCTCTAATGCCTGCAGGCAATATATATTATTATTATTATAATTATACAACCCAGCAGGCATGTCAGTTCCCAGGTTCACCAAGGAGGAGAGCGCTGCACTGGTCCACGCCGTCAAGGACTTTTATCCCCAGCTGTTTGGGAACAAGAGGAGGTTGACAGATGCGCCTGTTAAGAAGGCCCTCTGGGAGTCTATCACCAATGCGGTTAGATTGGTGTGTGACGTCCAGAGGACCCAGGATCAGATCATGAGGAGATTCGGAGATATGAGGTTGCGTTTATCGAAAAAAGTAAACCTCATAAGGGACTGGGTACAAGCCCGTAAAAGAGGGGGCCAAAGAAAGGCCCCGCGGAAACTGTACCTACTCCCTTATGAGGTGACTTTATGCGAGCTCCTCAATCTCCGGGTCCCCAAAAGATTTAGATCCTCGCCATCCTCGGCCTCGTCTTCTTCCCTCCCAGCTGCAGGATCTGAAAGTCCTGACGCGGGGGACAGGGCAGATGCTTCTCCGTCCGGTGGCCTGGGAGGAGATGATAGAGAATCTGAACCAGGTAATTATCCAACTTCATATAATATATTTTTTTTTTTTTTTTTATAATCAAAATATGTGTATATAGTCAGATACTAAACCTATACAGATCTCACAACATACACTACATATGATGTTTAGATATCTGATTTTAGATTAGTGACACATGAAATAGGAATGATGTTTCTTGCGCTCTACAGAATATGCGTCACAGAGCGGAAATGTAATTTCTCATCCACGTTAACATGGGTTTGCGGAAAGTGGCATTGCTTTATACATGTTGTTCAAATGACGGATGCGTAATTCCGGTTGGAATCATTGCGCAATGATCGCGAAAATGGCATTTCTCATCCACGTTAACATGGGTTTGCGGAAAGTGGCATTGCTTTATACATGTTGTTAAAAATTAAATGGGAATTCTTAGATTAGTGAAGAATACAGTATTCTTATTTTAAATATTATAGCTAATAAAAAACGAATAATACAAAACAATTATAACATATGGCCATCAATTGATGATTATGTAATAACAAGCAGATATTCTTAAAGATACAGTAAACAACACAACTGATTGAAAATAAGAGTCCAGGATATATTTATAATTAATTTAATTGAGGAAACTATTAACTCATGGGACTACCAAAGGATTAATATTTTTCAATTGATTTGTTATTCATGTAAATTTTTTAAACATGGCATGATTAGTATTAATGATATGCAATCCTCATTTAATATATTACAGATATGGATGTGGCTGCTGGATCCTCAAGCCAGGGCTTGTCACAGTATGGTATGTCTCTTTTTAATTGACATTTGTCTTAGAAACATGGACTGAACATTACATACTAAATACACATTGTTCAATATTTATATGTAATGTCTATTTAATAGATGAAAATTAAATAATTATTCGGATATCCTTAAATAACATATTACATTTTAATTGCATGCTCAATACCATTCATGACATCAACATATGGAGTAGATAATTCATTAACAACAACATTGTGGAATCAATTTAATTTTACATTAAAGGGATACTGAGCTACAATTATTAATATTGTCATTCAGATACAGTATGCAATATTAATAAACATAAAAATATAATACTATCATCATATGTGACATATTCTATTGCTAAATGTATTGTAAAATAAAGAAAGTACGTTTATGTGCATCTAAATTTTGGTTGACCAACCTGGGTTTTTATTGATGATTGGTGGATACCTTCAACAAACAATATTTATTGAATCCAATATTCCTTATCTGCCTTTAAGATTAATATCGAGCAACATTCTAATTATAATAGGAGTCAATGTTAAATGATTTTTTACAGTTTGAACATAGAAATCAATTATTTAAATTAATCATGTCAGTGTCCCTTTAAGACAAAATAGATTCATTCATCTTTACATTCTTTTTATTAAAAACTATTGATATATAAATCACATTCTCTGTTGGAGTTACTTTATAGATATCTGCATACTCTAACAGCACCATGATTACATATTTGTAATAATCAATTTTGTTTTGTATTGTGATAAATATGTGTTGTGTCCTAAACAAGATTACTGTACATTGCAAAAATGGCTCGATGTGACACATGTGTTTGTTTAGATTTGTCAACAGATGCTACTCAATATGTGGTTTGTGTGTATTCTTGTAACTTCTTAAGGACATATGACGGAATTATTCCGTCATAAAACAATTGAGCAAAGTGAAAGCCGTGTCCTTAAAGGGTTAAGAACATTGATCATTGGGTATATTTAGATATGCAATAGCAGCATCTGAGATGAATTTGATGTCTAATGTAGTCTGACATTAAACATATGTTCAATACAGATATTTTTACAGAATCCCCTTGATTCAATCAAGCATTTTCTGGTGTAATGACTGCTCTATTCTTCACATTTTAAAGTTGATTAATGTTAAAATTCTAGACAGATGTGATTTAGTGATATCCCAAATGTGTTTAATAATATATATCTATATCATTCATAGAGAGAGTTGGTGTGGTGAGCCCACAGGAATCCAGCAGTGACATAGAGACGCCTTTGCGGTCTCCTGGTAAGTCCATTGACTCATTTATATGTAATTGAAGGTGTATTGCTAATCAATATTATGATCATGATTCTGATGAAGCATAACATTATAAAAATTCAAAATATTTATCTTCTGATTATATATTAATTTATTTTTCATATTGAACGATTAATAATTTCTACTTTATTAGTCTACACATTTGTTATTCATAAGATGTATAACATATGTTTGTTTCCATTAGATTTTTTGACAACAGTCATCAAGTGATACACACATGAGAAATCTTAAATGTTCTATGTACTATGCTTTTATGAATTTAACATTAATACAAACAATACATTAAAATTAATATTCATTGACAATAACAAATCTATTGTCATTTGTATGCTCCATCAAAATGATGTAAATCATAACTTTGTGTGTGTATATCTTTAATGCAAACATTGATGTGCGTATTTGAGCAACAGTAACATATGTTATAATATCTGATCTTAACGTGTACACAACATGTTATGTTTTACAGAGATTGCTGTCACATGTGGGACGGAGGAGGAAGAGGCTGCCTTGGAGTCTGATGGTATGTGAAATATATCTATCATGTTTCCAACATGTTTCTTTTTTGGAAATCATTTTATTGAAGACATTAAAAGTCTACAGCTTTTGCCCTTTAAAAAGGAATATTATTTGTCTGTTCAAATACACTACTGCCCCCTTTCTATATCAGGCAGCATGAAATTCTGCTTGTATATTTATTTTTAAAAATTTATAATTCACGCCATCATTATGTCACATGCATATTCCATGCCAAAACACAATAATAAGGTTCAAATTGTACAGACAGTCATTGATATTCATCTGAGTGCCTATATACATACCATATCCTCATTTCAGAATTGTTTAAAAATTCAAACACACTTCGAAGTATATTGAAAACATAATCAATTTGAAATGCGTTGATTTGATGTCAGGATGTATGAGATGTTAATATATTTTCTTTACATTTTCAGATGGATCCACCACTTCTGGTCATCTGGTTTCCGCCCCTGCCCAGTCACAGACCCCTCCCCATGCACACACCCATGACCATGGCCACACCCCTGCACAGACCCAGAGCCCTTCCCATGACCATTGCCAGCCCTTCCCATATTTCAAATCCTGTCCCTCCCACAAAACGCCCATACACCCCCCTTCGCCGCTCTCCCCGTATTCTGGCCCGTACAGCTGCCCAGACCCAAACTCCCCACTCCCCAGCTGTACGGCCTACCCCGGAGCGGCAGCTCACCCCTCCCCAAGCCATTCACATCCCTCCCCAAGCCAATCCCATCCCTCCCCCCTGTCTCAACCTTCATTGTCCTGGGTGTCAGATTGTCCTTCCCAGGCACAGCTGTAAGTATCATTCTAAATACACTTTATAAGATACTTAAAGGTACAGTGAAGTTAAATTGGTTAAATTGTGATTCAAATCCAGCATGCAATGTTAATCAAATTTATAATTTAATACTCTTATTAATTATTCGTCATTCTCTTGATATATTTTTTAAAAAAAAGTAATTCCTATAATTAGTTTAAACAATAAAATAAATCTGGCCATCATTTCTTTATTGTTGGATGAATGTATCCATCAACCAGCATGCACAAACAAAGTTGATAAACAAATATTGGCTTCCATAAAAAGCAACATTCTTGCATTCAAAATATAGCTTGAGAATTAAAACATATAATGAATATGTGTAATTTATAAAGATTTGTCATGTCATGCTCTATCTGAATGAGTCCATTAAATATTTAGGTTCAGTGTCCCTTTAATTGGATATCGCTACATATACCAAACACCACTACTTGGATCCAAAATTTTATGTACAAATGTGGATACATTATCTCTTGTCTAACCCAGTGGGAATGTAATTTCTTCTGGTTGCTATGTTTACACAGCTTGTCCTCAATGCAAAAATGTTTAAGGATAGGTGTGCCTACCACAGTCTAAATTTAATTTTTAAATTGCTGATGTAAGTACAATGTAAATCCTTTAACAAGATTTGATACACTCAAGCTGTATAAGTGGATCATCTAAAACCAATTAAAGGGGACAACATGTTTGAGTAACATGTCCCTTTAATGATTTCTGTCTGTCTGAATAACCTAATTCATGTGTAAAGAATAAATGTAAACTAATTTATGTAAATAATTATTTGTCTTTATGATGACAATGTATGTATTAAAATTTTTTAGTCTGTTGTGTAATTATCCTTAATATTTAATTTTATTTTATTTTAGGCTGTGACTCAGCATGGCTCATGCTAGAAGGGATAGCAAGAGTAGAGCAGGCCGTGTTGAGGAACGCAGCTGTCCTGAGAGGGATGAACGACACCATGCAGGCCCAGCTCCGGGTTCAGGACTTGACTCTGCGTGAAATTATGCGATTACGTTCAAGGCCTGAATCTGGAGCTGGACATGCACAGGACAATGAAGAGGATGACCAGTAAGTGGAGGATCTGGATATGCTCCATGGTGGCAGATAAGAATCCTCCGTCCACATGTTGAATTTGTATTTTTAGTGTTGCCATTTGGCCTTTTTTTCTGTTTATTGTTGTGCCTGTTGCACTCTTTTACCTTGTCATATGTCTCCAATGGGGCTATGCTGGCCCTTGGCAACTCTCTTAATGGACTGTGATGCACTGTGTTACCTTGCCATGTGTCTCCAATGGGGCTATGCTGGCTCTTGGCAACTCTCTTCATGGACTGTGATGCACTGTGTTACCTTGTCATATGTCTCCAATGGGGCTATGCTGGCCCTTGGCAACTCTCTTCATGGACTGTGATGCACTGTGTTACCTTGTCATATGTCTCCAATGGGGCTATGCTGGCCCTTGGCAACTCTCTTCATGGACTGTGATGCACTGTGTTACCTTGTCATATGTCTCCAATGGGGCTATGCTGGCCCTTGGCAACTCTCTTCATGGACTGTGATGCACTGTGTTACCTTGTCATATGTCTCCAATGGGGCTATGCTGGCCCTTGGCAACTCTCTTCATGGACTGTGATGCACTGTGTTACCTTGTCATATGTCTCCAATGGGGCTATGCTGGCCCTTGGCAACTCTCTTCATGGACTGTGATGCACTGTGTTACCTTGTCATATGTCTCCAATGGGGCTATGCTGGCCCTTGGCAACTCTCTTCATGGACTGTGATGCACTGTGTTACCTTGTCATATGTCTCCAATGGGGCTATGCTGGCCCTTGGCAACTCTCTTCATGGACTGTGATGCACTGTGTTACCTTGTCATATGTCTCCAATGGGGCTATGCTGGCCCTTGGCAACTCTCTTCATGGACTGTGATGCACTGTGTTACCTTGTCATATGGCTCATATATTCCTTATTTTTACAAGATTATTTATAAACGTTGTGTATGTTTTCTTACATACTAATAAAATACATTTTATTTCACAAATAATTGTCCTCATTCTTCCTGTTATTTTTTGAAAGCTCTAGTTTATGTTGTTGATCCTTAAAGGGACCTACCAAATATATTTGTTATACTGAAATCATATATGTAAGACAATAGTAAATGACTTTAAGATTAACATCTCCAATGTAATCTTATTATTTGTCTTTATATTATTTTCTCTTAGCTCTATCATTGCCTGATTATGATTAGCAGAGTAATTTCTTTATATATGTATATATAGATTGGTATTTGTGTATATATGTATATTTAAATGTTCAGATCCATGTGTGTATTTAGAAAGTCTGCATGAATTGATGCACCTTTACCAAATGATCTGAGTATTGATAAAATGATATAATCCCTGTAAAGTCTTCATTTTATTGAAATAGTATTGACTATGTGTATGCTCTTTTTAAAAACAAAATAATGTCCCTTTAAGTGATGTTGATCACAATTGTTAATGAATGTATTTCCATTTGTAAAGCGTTTTTGTCCTTTTTACAAGAACAAGGACATATAATTTTATTAATAAACAATCTTATTGTAATGTTGACAGCACCTGTATTTCATTTTCAAATCTATATTAGTGTAAAAGTGTAACCAAATAAATCTCTGTGTGTAATGAAAATAATTTAGATGATGAATATTAGTTAACTAATATGTTAACAAAATACATCTCCTCCCATATATGGCTATAGGTAGGCTGACAATAATTAAACCTGAATAAATGACACGTTTAATCAATACATGTATAACTATTGTTATTCAACAACAATCCAAACATATCTTAAAACATCAATGGCATATGTATTTCTCATGTGTATCTTTTAAATGTTAAAGATATACACCATAGCTATAGTTCAAGGGACAGTCAAGTCCGAAAAGATGATTCAGGATTTGTTGTCATTCCTAGATAGCAATCTACACACATACTAGTTCCTAAAATATAAATACGTTTCTTAGTGATATGCCAAGATGTCACTGAGTCCTTGTATTGTCTGCGGTTTTTCAGCGATCTCGGATGTGCCATGTTGCTTAAGACGTCACCTGCCAGGCTGTCCAATGATTCCTTGTATTGACTGACGTTCTTACGTGATCAGGAATATGCCTTTTATTGGATTGCGTTTTGACGCGATCAAGGATGCGCCTTTTTTTTGGGGCGTTCTTACGTGATCAATAATGTGCCTTTCATTGGATGGCGTTCTTACGTGATCAAGGAAGCGCCATGTTAAGACGGCACATGTAAAGGTAAAAAAACGTCTGATTGGATTACGTAGTCCAGCAATATTTGTGCACGTTAAAAACGTTTGTGACTGCATCCAATTTTAAAAAGCTTGCGAATATGTATTATTTGCATCATGTTACATTGTTGACCCGTAGCTGATAAAGACCACCACATTCTCTTTTGCTGTATGTCTGGTTGAATCAACGAACGAAAGAAAAATGTTTTCATGCATAGGATATTTCTAGGCAAGTGCAAATCTCTACAGTCCATGTTTAATATGTTTGTCAACAATATGTTCCTTTTTCTGAAAAAATTAATGTTGTGTTTAATGTTGAATATATCTAATTAATAAATATGCGCTATTGTGTTTGAATAAAGTAATCAATATGCATTTATCTTTATCATATGCTAAATATATGATGCCGACTTCTTCTAAATGTAATTTCGTTGTATATTTTATTAAAGGTTCATTAGACACTCACATTATAAATCAAAAGCTTGGATTTTGTCTCTAGTTAGATAGTCCATTGTTTAACCAATACGTTTATTTTTTCTTCTGTTCTAAGAAAATGTAAGTAATTTTCTTACTCCTCGCAAAGCCTCTGAGTTTCATGTGAGTACATTCTCCAGCTTTCTCCAGTTTGTGTAAAGGGTCTTTTCATATGTTAATGATGGGGTATTGTGTTGTTTTACGGTTGTAATGGGGGTTTCGTCTATATTTTCAATATAGCTAACCCTATTTTATTTTCAAGTGTTTGAAGCTTTTTAATATTGATATCAGTATATGTTAATCTTGTTGTTTGTAGTAGTGTCTATTACATACAGTTATGTTAAAAATATAGGATACTGTCCCTTGAATGCAAATGTTGTTTTTTGTATCATGTATGAGATCCACATAGTTTAATCTTCAAATATATTATTGTTAGCATATTTTCACCCCCCCCCACTCCTAAAAGGACTTTAAACCATATTCATTGTTAAAAAAAAATGTCTTTACAATAAAATATTAACACAATAATGTCTCTTAAAGAAAATAGACTTTATTTAACACGTCAATATAAATGTGATTTCAAATTTTTTTTATTTGACAAAGTACATGTAGATATACCAACAAGCTTAAAATATGTGTTAGCATATGTAATGTTGTTAAAGGGACAGTTTAGAAAAAATATAATGTTTGTCATTATTCTAAAAGTCAATTATGTAATATCAAGGATATCAAATGTTTCTCAACAATTGAACATTTGTCTGGGTTTATTTAAATTTGCTATCTAAACCTATGAGGTTGGTGTGCTCATTTCTTCGATCTTGAAGAGTGCTTGTAATCATTATACAATTTGAGCACTAGAGGGCATTTGGATAGCATTTGTATATGTAAAACCTTGTGCTCATACAGCATATTATTGACCATGTATTGATCATTGATATCTAAAATGTTGTTATGTCAGAACAACAAATAAGTGGTCATTTTTCATAGTCATAGATACAAGGGTAAGCACATAAGTCACACATGTATTTCTCCATGTTTTGTTGTTTCAAACTTTATAATGCGTAATACAGTGTTTTCTTTGTAATCAATAATTTTCTGACTGTCCCTTTAAGCTGTGTTATTGGCATTCAAACAGTAATATGCCATCATGGAAAATTGTTATGGTAATTTAGTTAGCGATTCGGGAAACAGTTTGGACATCACATCACAGAAACCAATCAATATCATGAACAAGGATAGGTATGTGATGATGTGGTTTTCACACACTTATAACCCACACTCTGCAAACAATCTGAATCCATGGACCCGGTCCCATAGAAGTCGATTATATACAGAGTGTGGTCCACAAGTGTATGAAAACCACATCATCACATACCTATCCATTACACATTAAATTAAAAAAAGCAGTGAAGATGAAAAAAATACTTACTTCCTCTTCCTTCCCCTCTTCCCACGGGGCTGAGGCTCTGGGAGAGGCAACTGCCGACTCCGAAGAGTCCTCCTTGGAGCTGTTGTGGGAGGAGTGGAAGGAAGAGTACTGGGACGACCAAGGTGAGGAGTAGATGGCTGGGGAGGAGAAGATGGATGAGGAGGAGAAGATGGCTGAGGAGGATGAGTAGATGGCTGAGGAGGAGGAGGAGTAGATGGCTGAGGAGGAGGAGGAGTAGATGGCTGAGGAGGATGAGATGGGCCGGCAGGAGGAGATGGCCCAGCAGCAAGAGGCCCAGCAACAAGAGGCACAGCAACAGGAGGTAGACCAGCATGCGCCTCCCGGAAAAAAGTGAACATTTCTTGATGAAGCTGAAATATTCTTGTTTGGCCTTCTTCTATTCGATTCAGTATGTTGATGATTTCATTTTGTCCTTGAATAATCTGATTTTGGCCATCAAGTATTCTGTGTCGTCCTTCTATATTTTCTATCCGGGAGGTACGCATCTGGTCTATGTACTCCAGTAGAACCCGCACCTCCGCTATTTCCTCTTGTTGTGCATGTTGAACCCGTGCACGGCGGGGTGCCCGTGCACGGCGGAGTGCGGGTCTTTGAGGGACCTCGGGTTCCGCGGGTTCCGCGGGTTCCTCCTGTGCTTCCGGGGCCTCTTCATCATCTCCCGTGCGCTGTTCATCACGGGGGGCCTCTTCCCTCCGAAGTGGAAATTCCTCACCACCACTCTCATCCCGGGGAGATGCAGGAGGCTGTGCTGCCTCGTCCCCAGACTCTGTATATAAAAAAAAATAAAAAAAAATAAAGAAATGTATATATTAGCATATTTGCAAATAAAGGTTTAAATGACTTAGCTTACGATACAATTACAAATGCAGAATCATTAATCCACTTTGAAATCTAACAAACAATCAATACTATTTCCGCTTTTTCTAAACCGTGTTTGTGATATCTGTGGTCAATGTGAATGTTTTTGCATTTTTTTTCAGTCTGTTTAAATGCACACCTAACCTATAGCCTAGATACTGATGTAACCGCAAAGTAATAGAATGCGTGTAAACAACGTTATAGCATTAATCTGATCCTTAACACATGAAACCCAATGTTTTATCTTTCATGATTTAGAAGCATACATTTTGTATCAACTTTCGAATGTACTTTTCTTATCTAATTCGCTTAATTCTCTGGATATTCTTTGCTGAAAAGCATATCTAAATATGCTTATAAGATGCTGATTGTTAGCTGAATATAGCTGCCTCCTGTGATTGTTTCACCGTGTGCATGGCTATTTCTTCATTAAAATATATCTCAAGAATGAATCAAATTAGGTAATATAAGTACATTTGAATGTTTTGTCAAATTGTATTCGCTACCTCAATCATGAAAGTAAATGTTTGCGTATAGTGTCCCTTGAAATACATTTGTATGTGAAATTATTGTTCAATGAGCTTACCGTCAGATGAGAGTGGCAGGTTCCCGGTATCGATTCCTCCGATACCGACTACTTCCACCTCGGAGATGCTGGGCCGCAACATTTCCTCCCATCGGCAGTACTCCATTTCAATGGCAGGGCCGCCACCGGTCCCTGCGGCATGTCGGGCCTCCAGGCTTAACTTTTTTTTCAGTTCAAGTTTACAGTCCCGGTACCGATGTTTGATAGAATCCATATCGCGGTTCCGGCCACCCACTGCATTGACTGCATTCCTGATCTCGTTCCAGAGCCTCCTCCTGTCAGTCGGGGTGGTCTTTTGGTGCTGCAGCATCCTATGCCTGGCCATATAGGCCTCTACGAGGGCCTCCTTCTCCTCCATCGAAAACCTCGCCTCCCTAGTCGCCTTGGCCTTCCCCTGTGATGATGCCCTCTGTTTCCCGGACTGTGAAGCCCTACTCTGACCGCCACTGGGCCCAGCCACTTGGTCATCTTGAACCAAGTGGCTGGGTCCACCCACCGCTTCCACCCCCGCTTCCTGCCCCCCTTCCTGCCCCCCTTCCTGCCCTGTTCCTCTCCCCCTCCCTCTACTCCCCCCTCTACCTGTCCCCTGCCTGGCCTCCATCTCTTCCCTAAACTAAACCCCAAATAATCAAACAAAAAGTGAGTGTGATGAAATTAAAGGGGGTCAAAATAAAGAACTAAAAAGACAAAAAAGGTGCTTAAAGTGTGAGAGGGATGTAAAAAACAAAGAGGGTAAGGAGTATTTAAATAAACGAAAAGAATAAGACTAAAAGGAGGATGTAAACTAAATGTAACTAGGGGATGGGTATGGGATGGGTATGGGGTATGGGATAAGAGTAAATGGGATGAAAGGGAATGGGACTACAAGGAATGGGGTATGGAGTGTAGTATGAGAGGGTAGGGGGTATGGAGTGTATGTAGTGTTATTGATAAGTGTATGTATGTATTGAATGTGTTTGCGTGTAAATGTGTTAAGTGTACAGAAAAATCACTCGCTCGCTAACTCACACTACTTCTAATTCTCACTAACAAACACTCCCACTAACGCTCACTAACTACCACTAACTGACGCTCCCACTAACAACTCTCACTAATAACTCCCACTAACTCACTCACGCTCCCACTAACAGACTCTCTCCCACTCCCACTAACTACCACTAACTCACTCACTCTCTCACGCTAACACTACCAACTGACTCTCTCACGCTAACACTAACTCTCAAAAATTCTCAAACTCTCTATTCTTAAACCTCCAATCTCCAAAGACCCAACAGCAACACAGTCAAAGAAGCCATGCTTGTGTGGTGCTTATATACCCTGTGTAAATGTTTAATGATGTACCTATTTGCGTTGTAAATAGTGTTCAGGTGTGCTTTATTAGCAATTAATATTAGTGCAATGTGTATTAGGTGTGTGAATTTGCGCATGCTCATTTTGAGTTGGTATTTGTGGAATGTGTAGAATGCGATGATGTCATAGTGGTCGTTTTCTCTAACATTGTCCAATAGTATTCTTTTTAAATGTGATTTTGCGATGGTGTGTTCTTTGTGAAGTGTTGTATATGTATGTTTGTCATAATATATAGTGATATTGAATGCGATTTTGTTTCGAGTGTATGTATATCATTTTTAATCCTTGTTGTTATTTTGCGATTTTCCGCATCTTAAAGTATATGCGTATTCCCCGTATAAAATTTTATTAAAACATCCCCCGCTTGTGAATGTGTAATGCTTGTGTGCTTTGTTGATTGATTGTTGTTGTGACATTTGCGGCGTGTTATTGTTGTGCATGATGTGGTATGCGTCATATGACCGAGCTGTACGTATTCTCGCGAGATCGAGTGTTAGGTGAAAAAAGCAATTTTTTGCCTTTCCCATTGATCTCTATGGGAGACTGTCTTACGCGGGCAGTATTACGCGTGTGACATACACGCGTTAGGAGCATCGTTAGATGGTCTTATTTTAACTCTAAATACCGGAGTCAAACAATGACGTGCGTTAGACATAAACACGTGTGGCGTTAACAGCCCTTTTACCGCCGAACTCCAAATCTAGGCCGGATACTGTAAAAGTTTGCTTGGAAAATTTCCAACATAGAATTCTGCTTCTTTCTGAAGGTTTAATGTTAGGAGGTGCATTTACATAGACGCTGCGCTGATTATAATTGGTTACAAGACATGTACAAAATTTTGACTATATAAAGATGTGGTGATATTATCTCTATCTGTTTTATAGTATTGTATATATAAGAATTTTGCATCCTCTCGATTTTCTTTAATTTGTTTCCCTGTGCTGTCTATGTTATATGAATTGTATACCGAACTGGTCAATAAAGATAAATCTAAAAAAAAAAAAAAAGGAATTCGTACGCGTTACGACTCACAGGTGGTTAACACAGGCTGCCCTGCATTCAGCTTGCTTCTTCCCTCACTTTCCGCTACTGAGCTGTGTCATGCGGGTGGCCCCAACCCCGCAAAACTTGGTGTCGCATACGTTAAGGAGGAGTCAGGACCAGCATTCATCTGTCCTACTCCTCCCTCCCCGCTGCAAAACAGGCGGCGGACACCTCAAGGGCCAGTCACGGACACCAGTGTCTGTGTACGGATGTCATGGTCCTATCTGACACATTCCACCTTAAAATATATTTTGCCATATCAAGCCTTAACATTGTCTCCTCCTGCCTATAAAGCCTGCACTGTCTAATTACTCTTTGCTGGTTTATTGAAGTGATTTACTCACATCTCCAGCTTGTATCCTGTTGAAAGAAAGTACTCAGCTGCATTTAAACTACTTCACTTGCACACCTTAGCAAAAGCGCTGCTTGTTGTCTTTCTACCCGGTTCCCTGCTGTTCACTCGTTACACGCTGCTCAGGCCTGGCAGCGTTCCAACTTCATAGCGTGCACAGACTTCCAGCTGCTCTGACACAGCCTCCCGGATCTCAAGCACTCACAGTGCCTTCAGCTTGCAACAAGTATAGCGACACATGAGGTTATCAGGTTCCGTATAAGCTTTTACTTGTAGTGTTCTAAGTCTGCTCCTCTCACTACTTCCACATTTAAGCTTGCCATAATATCGAACATTCCTCTATGTGTTACACTGTATAACTTGGGATATTATCTGCCAGCAAGCTACTAGTATTACCATTACTAAACAGTTACATTAACTCCTCATCTGCAGTGTGCCATATTAACATGCTATGAGTACTAATCAGGGTATTTTCCTTAACTAGTTACCGCTCCTGTCTTGAAACATATATATATCCTTTGTTCTGCCTTTTAAAGTATTCCTGTAATCATTACTCTGATATTGGAAGCTTATTGAGGCAATATAATTACAGATTAGGATTATATGCTTCCTTACTAGCAAGCATATTTCCCAGTTTGTTACACTAACATATTACCACAGTTTTACTTCTAAAGTTCTAAAGATAAGTAAAGAATTGTCACATAAACAAGTGATCTCTTACATAATAAACCAGCCCTAAAATATTAAAAATTTGTAACTATGGAGCCATCAGATGTGGACCCCCAGCTACATAATTTAAACCAGCGCCTGGACAACTTAACTCAGGCATTTAGAGATATACAGGTGGAAAACCAAAGTCTCAAAGCCTGTCTTAGAGAAGTGTTGGACAATAGGAATGCTGGAAATGACCACCAGGCTGAGCCCCAGGTTTCCTACCCTGAGAAATTTACTGGTGATAGATCCACTTTTCGCCAGTTCAGAAACGCCTGCCTGTTGTTATTCAATTTGAAACCGAGAACTTATCCTACAGACAGATCCAAAGTATTAACTGTTCTCTCATACCTGCGAGGGGAACCTCGGGCCTGGGCTGACTCATTTTATGAGTCCCAGGACCCAATTCTGAATTCTTTTGATGCCTTCTTAAAGGCTTTATCTAACCTTTATGATGATCCTTATCGTCAGATTACTGCTGAGACTAAACTCAGAGGACTCAAACAGTTAAAAGTTCCAGTAGAGGAGTATATTACTTGTTTCAAGATTTGGGCCAGAGATTCGCTCTGGAATGAGGTCTCTCTCAAGAATCAGTATCAAATGGGGTTGTCAGAGGAAGTAAAGGACGAACTCTCCAGAACTGGCATACCAGATCGCCTAGAGGATTTCTATACTTTAACAACTACTATAGATCGCAGGCTCCGAGAGCGAAGGCAGGAAAGAGGTAGTTCTAGCCACCCTACACGCCGCTTGCTCCCGACTCCGCCTACTGCTACTGCTCCCCCTGATCATCCAATGGACATTAGTTTTCTGAGAGGACCTCTCACTATGCAAGAAAAGACCAGATTCCGTAATCTCAATCTGTGTATGTATTGTGCTGGTACGGAGCATGTGGTTAAGGATTGTCCCCTGCTTCTGAAGCAAAAGCTAGGTAAGACAAAATCAAATAGTAACTGTCTTCACACAAAGTCAGCTACATCAACTTATATTACCTTAACTTTACAATTACAGTGGGATCAGCACAGGATCAGCAGTAACGCCATCGTTGATACAGGCGCTTGTACCAATTTCATTGATGTTCGTTTGGTTCATTCTAATAAAATTCCTTTTCAGTTAAAAAGCATTCCACTGCCTCTCAAAGTCATTGACGGGTCACATTTAGCTTCTGGTCCGGTGTCACATCAAACTGTCCCTCTTTTAGTCACAATTCCCTCTGGTCACACTGAAACAATTACTTTTGATATCATATCCTCTCCTATTTACCCTATTGTACTGGTAATCTCTTGGCTTCGTTTACACCAACCCACTCTGCATTGGTCCACTCTTTCTCTCTCCTTCCCCTCCTCTTACTGTTCTAACACTTGCTTCCCTAGGAAACATATTTTGATCACATCCACTCCTGTCATACCAGTTGAATATTCTGATTTTTCTAACATTTTCAATTAAAAAGAGGCAGAGGTATTGCCTCCCCATAGGGCCTACAATTGCCCCATAAATCTGCTGCCTGGTGCAACCATACCTCATGGTCATATTTATCCCCTCTCAAGACCTGAGTTACAACACCTTAAAACTTATATTACTGAGAATTTAAAAAAAGGGTTCATCCGTCGCTCCACTTCACCTGCAGCAGCAGCTATGTTTTTTGTAAAGAACAAGGATGGGTCTTTATGCCCGATAATAGATTATCGCAAGCTGAACAAAATAACAATAAAAAACAGATACCCACTACCTCTCATCCCAGAACTGATTGAAAGGTTATGTGGCGCCACAGTGTTCACTAAACTAGATCTGAGGGGTGCCTATAACCTTGTCAGAATAAGAGCCAGGGACGAGTGGCTGACCGCATTTAGGACTAGGTATGGTCTCTATGAGTATACGGTTATGCCATTCGGACTGTGCATTGCCCCAGCGACATTCCAGAACTTCATTAACGATATTTTTAGAGATGTCTTTGAAACATTCTTGGTTGTCTACTTAGACAACATTCTTATTTATTCACCCTCTTTGACAGAACATATACAACATGTCAGGCTTGTTTTGTCTAGACTACAAACACATAGACTCTATGTTAAATTAGAAAAATGTTTGTTTCACGTCACAGAGGTGTCTTTCTTGGGTTATCACATAAGTAGGGGTCAGATAAAGATGGAGGATAACAAAATATCAGCCATATCATCATGGCCTATACCCTCCTCTGTGAAAGAAGTTCAAAGGTTCTTGGGCTTCGCAAAATTTTTATAGAAGCTTTATTCAAAACTTTGCTGCCATCACAAAACCTCTGACAAATTTGACTAAGGGAAAGACTCCATTTCGTTGGACAACTGTGGCCCAAACCGCCTTTGACCAATTGAAGCATCTCTTTACCACCTCTCCGATACTCCATCTACCAAACACAAAGTGTCAATTCGTATTAGAGGTTGACGCATCAGAATATGCCATTGACTCCGTGTTATCCCAGAGATCCACTCCTAAGGACTCATTACATCCTGTGTCTTATTTCTCTAGGCTCCTGACACCAGCTGAGCTGAATTATAAAGTTGGTGAAAAGGAGTTGTTGCCTATTAAGTCATCCTTTGACCAATGGAGGCATTTATTGGAGGGTACGGAGCAACCTATAGTGATATTTACTGATCATAAGAATCTACAGTATCTCCAGACAAACAGAACCCTCTCTGCACGACAGCTCCGCTGGAGCCTCTACTTCTCTCGTTTCTCCTTCCACATCACCTACCGTCCTGGCATATGGAATGGAAAGGCAGATGCTTTATCTAGAAGGGATAAAAAACCTGAGTCTACTCAATTTCCATCCACCATCATTCCAAAATCTTCTTTTGTAGGTCTTCTATAAAATGATCTCACAGATCTAAAAACACATCAACAACAAGACATTACTAAGACCGCTTACACGCTTACCCCTGATAATGCTGGAATCCTCTACAAGGATTCAAGGCTATACGTTCCACCCTCGCTGCAAGATCAGGCAGTGTCCATTGCCCATGATTCATTATTAGCAGGTCATATGGGAATACACAAGACACTTGACCTTCTACAGAGGTATTTTTGGTGGCCTTCTATGAGAACCACTGTTAAAGAATACATCAAACTTTACGTTACCTGTAAAACCTGTAAGCCCTCACACCAACCACCTCTGGGTTTACTACAGAACCTCCCTATTCCCAAATTTCCGTGGACTTCTGTCTCTATGGACTTTATAGTTGATTTGCCTAAATCTGAAGGTTACACCGTCATTTTTGTTGTTGTGGATCTCATGTCAAAGATGGCACATTTCATTCCAACCAAAACTCTACCCACTGCACAAAAATCTGCTCAGTTATTTCTTAGAGTTATTATTTCGTTTACATGGAATACCCACTACAGTACTCAGTGACAGAGGCTCACAATTCACCTCAAAATTTTGGAGACATCTTTGTACCTCACTGGACATACATCAGTGTTTGACCACATTGTACCACCCACAGGCCAATGGACAGTGTGAGAGAACCAACCAGTGGCTGGAGCAATTTCTACGTTGCTACTGTTCCAACAAACAAGAATCTTGGGCCACGTACCTCCCACATGCTGAATTTGCATATAATAATACCACCAATACTTCTACGGGGTTTTCTTCCTTTTATATCACTTCAGGCTACCATCCCCGATTTCATCCATTGCCTATGACACACTCACCTTGTCCTCAGGTGAATGATCTGGTCAATTCCATCAAGCAGACTTACGTCACCATACAGGATAACATCAAGCAAGCACAGGCCACCCAAAAGAGGTTCTATGACCTACGCCATCGCCCTCATCCTACCTACGCTGTAGGACAAAAAGTCTGGTTATCGGCAAAGAATCTGAGGATTACAACTCCTTGCAAGAAGTTTAACAAACTTTTTGTTGGTCCTTTTTCTATCATTGCTCTTCCAAACCCGGTTACAGTGACTCTACAGCTTCCTCCCACTTACCGCATTCACCCGACATTTCATGTGTCCCTCATCAAGCCTTGCTGCTCTTCTACCCCTCTATCGGCCACTTCCCTAGGTTCTCCTACCCCGGATCCTGAATACGAGGTCCAGGCCATTCTGGACTCTAGACGTTGGCATGGTGAACTGCAGTATCTGGTTCATTGGTCCGGGTACGACTCTTCGGAGGACTCTTGGGAACCCGCTTGGAATCTCTCTGCGGATAGGTTGGTCTCTTTGTTTCATCGGAGGCATCCGGATAGTCCTTCTCCCTGAAACCTCTTTGATGTTTCCTTGGGGGGGGGGGAGTATGTCATGGTCCTCTCTCACACATTCCACCTTAAAATATATTTTGCCATATCAAGCCTATACCACCTTAACATTGTCTCCTCCTGCCTATAAAGCCTGCACAGTCTAATTATTCTTTGCTGGTTTATTGAAGTGATTTACTCACATCTCCAGCTTGTATCCTGGTGAAAGAAAGTACTCAGCTGCATTTAAACTACTTCACTTGCACACCTTGGCAAAAGCGCTGCTTATTGTCTTTCTACCCGGTTCCCTCTGACGTCACTGCAAGCCGTTCACTCGTTACACGCTGCTCAGGCCTGGCAGCGTTCCAACTTCACAGCGTGCACAGACTTCCAGCTGCTCTGACACAGCCTCCCGGATCTCAAGCACTCACAGTGCCTTCAGCTTGCAACAAGTATAGCGACACAAGAGGTTATCAGGTTCCGTATAAGCTTTTACTTGTAGTGTTCTACGTCAGCTCCTCTCACTACTTCCACATTTAAGCCTGCCATAATATCGAACATTCCTCTATGTGTTACACTGTATAACTTGGGATATTATCTGCCAGCAAGCTACTAGTATTGCCATTACTAAACGGTTATATTAACTCCTCATCTGCAGTGTGCCATATTAACATGCTATGAGTACTAATCAGGGTATTTTCCTTAACTAGTTACCGCTCCTGTCTTGAAACATATATATCCTTTGTTCTGCCTTTTAAAGTATTCCTGTAATCATTACTCTCTGATATTGGAAGCTTATTGAGGCAATATAATTACAGATTAGGATTATATGCTTCCTTACTAGCAAGCATATTTCCCAGTTTGTTACACTAACATATTACCACAGTTTTACTTCTAAAGTTCTAAAGATAAGTAAAGAATTGTCACATAAACAAGTGATCTCTTACAACGGACACCTTGCCTATTCCTGATGATCAGTCATACACTCGTTGTAAATACTTTGTTGCAGACTGGTGTCATTAATTTGGTGCTGCTCTATAAATAGCTATAGAGTAAAGCCCTCTAGTACAAAAGTAACACAAAGTCTATTAAAACAATAAAGGTCTCTCTTCGTCATCAGATTAAAAGTGTGCATGGCCTGTCGCATTTCACTGCATCTTTTGATTAATCAGAGGATGCCTGCTTCCTCTTGTGATCCAATAATAGAGTTGCCATAGTGATTGTATGCTCATGCCCATCAAAACAACTTAGGACTGGATGCTGCCTAGATACATTAGTTATATTGCAAGTCTATAGTTATGATGATAATAATAATAATGATCTCTGTTTACTCACACTCATTTTACAATAAAAATACAGGCCTGTTTCTTATATTACAACAAATTCAGAACCTAAATTTGCATCTCATAATTTATCCCTATTAATTTCAATCTCATCATACTCTAAGCAACTTTAATTACCAATCAGTTTATACTAAAAAGGACACTGGGTCATATACAAATTATTCAAAGGCTGAACAGAGAATTTCAGACTTAGAGGATGTATGCCACTTACAAAGCAGGGAGATGGAAGAGCTTAAAATCAAAATAAAACATTTAAACAGTGAATAGAAGATGTGGGTAACAGATCAAGAAAGAACAATCTGAGCAACTAATTAGTCTCTCAGACGTAATTGAAGATGCAGATCTACTTAAAGAATCTCAGATGCCTGAATTACTGGGTAAAAATTCTGAACAAGGACTTTTTTAGCTAAAAGAATGGATTGGGCTGGAGGGGAAAGACAAAACTCTAATGTACAATACTTCCAAGATCAATGAAGATCCTCTTTTTAAATGTTCATGCTAAAACTGCTATATTAAAAGCACATCACTCTACTTACAAATTGGTCTTTATAGACTAACAATTATTACTTTATCAGGAGTTTATAACATATATAGCTAAGCAGAGAAAGAAATGAATTATATAAATGCAAGAGTTAAACAAACTGGCAATAAAAGCATTCAGCAAGATTACAAGTTTTGCGGTATGGCTATACCGTTGAAAAATTGGCCATTGCACGTGGAATATGCAGGTCTCCTGTATTACAAGTCGCGGGGGTACGGCTATACCACTAACATTTTAGCCTTTACGCAATTATCCATTCCGCACTCAAAAAATGGCTATTGAGTGCAGGATTTTCATTGCACCTGTGTTACAGGTTGTGGGGTCCAACTTTAATGCTAGCGTTATAGCTTATACATACGCGATCCATTCCGCTATTTGAGACCAGTAGTTATGGATTTTGCGAAACAAAACTCATAACAAAAATGTTACAAAGTACACTAACACCCATAAACTACACTATTAACCCCTAAACCGCCACCCCCAGCATCGCAAATACTATAATAAACCTATTAACCCCTAAACCGTCGGCCCCCCAGATCCCTACTACTATAATAAACATCGATATTACTATAATAAAATTATTAACCCCTAAACTGCCGGCCCCCCACATCGCTACTACTATAATAAACCTATTAACCCGTAAACCGTTGCACCCCCATCACTACTACTATTATAAACCTATTAACCCCTAAACCGCCAGCCCCCCACATTGCTAATACGAAACTAAAACTATTAAACCCTAAACCACCGGCCCCCACATTGCAACACACTAAATTAAACTATTAACCCCTAAATCTAACAACCCCCTAACTTTAAATTAAACTTACAATATAACTACCTTCAAATAAATAAAAACGTAACTGCGAAATAAAAAAAAACTAAGATTAAATTGTAAATTAACCTAACATTACTATTTTAAAAAAATAAAATAAAATAAAATAAATAAATTACAGTATTAAAAAAATCCTAATACTACAAAAAATTAAAAAAAAAACTAACATTACCCCCCAAAAACACTAAAATTACGAAAAATAAAAAACACTAAGATTACAAAAATAATAAACTAAATTATCCAAAATAATAAAAATTAAACCTAATCTAATACCCCTATAAAAATAAAAAAGTCACCCCAACATAAAAACACCCCCTAACCTAACAATAAACTACCAATAGTTCTTAAAAGGCCTTTTGTAGGGCATTGCCTTGAAGCAATCAGCTCTTTTACCTACAAAATAGTAATAATTGTTTTGTATGGGTTTATTTATTTTGTTATTGTCTCTCTCTCTCTTTCTCTCCCCCCAGCATTTGGTACCTACAGTATTTGCAGAAAAGCTAGCACCCTTGCATGGTGGTTTTGACTCTTCCATTGTTACCTTTATATTGTAAAACTGCTTACTTATGTGACAATGTCTTTCATTCATGTATACTCAATCCTTTAGATACACAGGTAAATGCTACTTAAAGGGACAATCTGCACCAGAATTGTTATTGTTTTAAAAGATATATAATCCCTTTATTAACCATTCCCTAGTTTTGCATAACCAACACTGTTATATTAATACAATTTTTACCTCTTTGAATACTTTGTATCTAAGCCACTGCAAACTGCCCCCTTATTTCAGTTCTTTTGACAGACTTGCATTTTAGCCAATCAGTAGGTAACTCCACGTGTATGAGCTCAATGTTATCTATATGACGCTCATGAACTAACACCCTCTAGTGGTGAAAAACCTGTCAAACTGCATTTAGATAAGAGACGGCCTTCAAGGTCTAAGAAATTAGCATATAAACCTCCTAGGCTTAGCTTTCAACTAAGAATACCAAGAGAACAAAGCAAAATTAGTGATAAAAGTAGATTGGAAAGTTGTTTAAAATGATCTATCTATTATTACCTATCTGAATCATGATTGATTGATTCCTCGCATTCTGACTTCCCTGCTTGGCCCTGACTTTTCCTTGGCTCCTGATTTGGTACCTTTAAGACTGATCTCTGGATTGCTGGCTACCTGGTTTTATTCAACTACCTTTTGGCTCTCGATTTGGTACCTGATCCTGTGCATGTACCTGACTTAGCATCTGGTTTTTATTAGCTTCAATAGTTCATGGCTTGGCCTTCCTGTTTATTCTTCAGTTTTGTCCTTACAGATAGCTTCTGTTGTCTTCAATGTACTCTCTGCTGCTCATCTAAGTATGCACTTATTCTGCTGTTGGTCACATCAAAGGTATACACCATTCCCAAGTAACTGACTACTATTGCCAACACAGGACTGCATTTAACTAACCCTGAATGTAACTTAAATTTAGTCCAAAATTCCAAAGGATCCTTTCCATGGCAATACTTCCCATAGAAAAAGAAGACTTTTTTTCACTCAAACTCAAATAGAGAATGAATAGTAGTTACATAAGTTAAACAGGCACTTCAGGTAATTGACATTTGGAAGCAATGGAATCAATAAGTGAGAGAGTAAATAAACATATCTAAAATATGTAAAATCATGTCAAGCACTATTTTTGTAAGCTCCCTTTTTCCATCACAGATTTTTTTAAACAACTATAGCTCAAGTTATTCTCTTTGACCCTATCTGCTTAATTCTAAAACCTCACTCAATGGCACATTGCTATAGGCAATGATGTTTACCAGCTTACTGCATAATAAAAATGTCCATAAAAATCTATATATAGAAAGTGGCATAACTAGTATAAGCTTATATGAAACTCAGAGGCAAAACACAAATGAGAGAATTTTATCAAAGTATACAATAAACAATACAGGTTGTATTTTCTTCAGTGAATATTTGTGTTTCTTACATTTCACAACCTATTAAGATTAAAGAAGAAACAAATGAAGGAGAGAAAGGGAAGAGGTAAGAAACAGAAAGAGAAAAAAATTGTAAAGAAAGAAGAGAATGGTGCTGGGTTACATCAATATACATTAGCACAATACATTGTTGTATTATTTAATGTCATTATTATTTAATGTCATTATTTAAAGTTTAGTTTTGCGCTAAACAGGTTGCGAAACTAATGCCAAAAAAGTTGCGTTATTTTACTCTCCATAGCGCTGCCATTACGAGTTACTGAAAAGCCTCCTTGTGCGTGCGATGTGGTGGCGTTAAGCTCCATACCACACAAAATCCAAGGGCTGCTTTGACGTACTCATGCACGCTTTCCCCCATAGACATCAATGGGGAGAGAGTGTTAGAAAAAACGAACACTTGCGATCGTGGAATGAAAATTCTCCGTAATGCAACCCCATTGATCTCAATGGGGAAAAAAAAGTTTTGTTTAAACCTAACAACCCCAAGTCTAAACACCCCTAATTAACATCGCTGACACCTAAATAAAGTCATCAACCCCTAATAAGCCACTCTTGACATCGCCGACACTAATAAAAGTTAATAACCCCTATTCCGCTGCTCCCCGACATCACCGCCACTATAATAAAGTTACTAACCCCTATTCCGCAGCTCCCCGACATCATCGTCACTATAATAAAGTTATTAACCCCTATTCCGCCGCCCCCAGATATCACCACCACTATAATAAAGTTATTAACCCATAAACCTCCAGCCTCCCACATCTCCGCAACTAAATAAAACCTATTGACCCCTAAACTTCCGGCCTCCCACATCTCCGCAACTAAACAAACATATTAACCCCTAAACCGCCAGCCCCCCACATTGCAAAACACTTAATTAAACTATTAAACTATTAACCCTAACCCTAACACCCCCTAACTTTAAATTAAAATTACAATATAACTATATTTAAATAAACAAAAACTTACATATGAAATAAAAATAAACCTAACATTAAACTATAAAAAATCTACCAATTAAAATATCTAAATTACAAATTTAAAAAAAACCTAACATTACGACAAACATTAAAAAATCTAAAATTACAAAAAATAATATAAATAAAAACACCCCCTAGCCTACAATAAACTACCAATAGCCCTTAAAAGAGCCTTTTGTAGGGCATTGCCCTAAGTTAAACAGCTCTTTTACCTGTAAAAAAAATACAAAATTCCCCCCAACAGTAAAACCCACCACCCAACCAACCCCCCAAAATAAAAAACCTAACTCTAAAAAAAAAACTAAGCTACCCATTGCCCATAAAGGAGCATTTGTATGGGCATTGCCCTCAAAAGGGCATTCAGCTCTTTTTCATTGCCCTTAAAAGGGCATTTAGATCTCACCCAGTGACCAGTGACCAATCCCATTTAGTGCGTGCTGGCAGTTATAGTGTATGCTCGTCATCTGGTATCTTCAGTCAGCAACCCCTCTCTATTTCCTGGCCGCCCTGCAGCATCAGGGGAGAGGGATCTCTGGCTGAGAATACCAGACAGCTGTGGAAATTTCATAGTGGAGCCGGCAGCAAGATGAGGGATCACGTGTGATCAACCTGTTATCGGATCCGGATAGAGCAACAATTTCAAAAACTCTTCTATTGAGTTTTTATCTTAACGGATCATCCCAGGTATAGGCCAACAAACTGCCTGTCAAGCTGAGGATTTCAGTTCACCTCAATGCTTGATGGCGGCACCCCATTGTGCATTCGGTGCATAAAGTGTAATCCTATAGTAACCTATATATGTAATAGTGAAAGACAGCACCTTTTTTCCTTTAGGGGCACGGAAAAGGGTTAGCCAGACCCCAATATGTATTCAAAAGAAGTAGTTTTCCAGCCTCCAGTTAAATTTTAAAAAGAGCTTTATTGATTTCTTACAGGAACCCTGTAAGAAATCAATAAAGGTCTTTTTAAAATTTAACTGGAGGCTGGAAAACTACTTCTTTTGAATCCTATAGTAACCCCCTTTGAGTTTGGTAGATTTTCATGCAGCACCAAGGCCTTAATCATTGTGTCCTTTGGAAGCATGTTGACTCTCTTTTGGGGTCTATCAGAATGCCTTAAAATATTGTGGCATTTGTCAATCTTCAGTCCTGTGGACTCTTTAAGGCGTGGTATCCCCTTCCTCCTGGAGTTCAGTTATTGGCAGGACCTCCGCTGTCATCCGGTGTTCTTCTGGTCTTCTCTGGTGGCATCACTGTTGTCATCTGGTGGGTTCCTGCTGTCATCTGGTGGGTTCCTGCTGTTATCTGGTGGGTTCCTTCTGCCATCTGGTGGGTTCCTGCTGCCATCTGGTGGGTTCCTGTTGTCATCTCATGGGATCCTGCTGTCATCTGGTTGTCTTCCTGTAGATCTCTGGATTGAAGTGTAGTCCTCCCCTTTGCTCACGAGGTAGTTGTTCAATCTGGGCTCACAACATCTGTTCCTCCTCTGATGGCATCATTCTCATCACCAGGTCTGGATCGGATTGTGTATTTACTAGGAAGAGACAACTGAGATGAGTATCTGGAATTCACCCTTTAAACATATCATCAGGAATTCAACTTCTTTACCCACTGAGCTAGATACTTTATTTCTATCTGAGCTTCTACGTTTCACTACTGTGGTGCAGGTGTATCATTTAATTCCACTTCTATGACTTGTAATTGGGACCAGGGTGGCACGCTCACAACTGATTAATATGGACCCATTTATCTATAAAACTGTCATTTTTGGAGATCCTTATTGTATAGGCCACTGGAGATATTTTGTCCGTAATGACAAAAGGACCCTTACATGATGGAAGAAATTTCTTCTCCTTAACCTGATCTCTTCCAAAGTTATAAAGATAAACTTTATCATTTACTTCATATTCCTTTTTGGACATTTTAAGATCATAATAAGTTTTAGCAACAGTTGCGACCTTCTCTATGTTTCTTTGAGCAAATGCAAAAGCATATTGCAGATGCTTCCTCAAGTTCTCTACATTATGATGAGTAGTGGCAGCATTTATTAAATTCTGGTCTGAGGTGCGATACAGTAAATGCTGGTGTAAAACCTTTCTTCTACCAGTTATCAGTTCAAAAGGTGATCGCTTAGTAGCACTACTTGGGGTTGCTCTTAATGCCATTAGGACTAAAGGTAATTTTACATCCCAGTCCTTGCCTGTTTCACTCACAAACATTTTGAGGATTTTCACAATGGACTGGTTGTAACGTTCTACACCACCACTTGAGGCAGCTCTATATGCAATATGGAGCTTTCTTTTGACCCTTAGTATTTTCCACATTTTGGTCATCACTTCGCTAGTGAAGTGGGTCCCCCAATCGGATTTGATTCGCTGGGTAAACCAAATCTGGAAAACACGTGGTTGATGAGCAATGCAGCGCATGTTTCAGCATTATTGTTAGGTGCACTGATGCACTCTACCCATTTAGTGAATAGGCATGTTACTGTCAACATGTATCTGTTGCCTCTTGATGACCTAATTACTGGACCAATAAAATCAATTTGTATATCTGACCATGACATTACCAGCCCCCTTTTCTGCAATAGTGCTCTGTGCGTTGGTGCAGTTGGTTGGAACTGTGGACAGATTAAACAACCTTGACAGTAGGCTTGAACATCTTTCAACATATGCGGCCAAAAGGCCTAGTCACGCAATATTTCATACATGGCACCACGATGGCCAGATGTGGGATCATCATGGGCATGTTGAAGCATGAGACTCCTCAACTGTTTAGATACCATCCATTGCTGGATGCAAGTTTTGGAGGTTCTAATAAACAAACCATCCTGTAACTTGAATTGTGATCTGGACTTCATTAAAATTCTAAGATCTTCCTTACCAATACAATTGTCTTTTGAGATGGGGTTGTTTTCAGGGTCTTATATTAATAGAAAATACCTATAATGGGGTCTTTTCTTTGACTAGTGATCAGATCATCACTAGGAGGATCCTGACTCCATTGTACCAGGTTAGGCTCATCCTGTTGTTTAGCCTGGTTTCTGGTAATGGCTTCTACCTGAATTGCACCCATTAAGGGGTCGATATTAAGGAGTTCTCCAGTTATGGCTACTTGTTTGGCTAATGAATCCGCAAGATCATTGCCTTCCTTATCAGAACCTAGAACCCTGGAATGATACTTGGTCTTCTTTCAGTGTATGGTTAACTCTTTGGACGCCACTAGATTATCAATCTTGCAGAACAACTTGCCATGTTTGGCTGGTTTGTTGTTAGTTTTCTGCATGCCATGTCTTTTCCAAGTTGGCAGGTATTCAACAAAACTGTCACGCACATAATTTGAGTCAGTAATGATCACAAATTCATGAATACCTTGTTCAATGGCCATTTCAATTGTTTTTAGAACAGCAGTTAGTTCTGCTACTTGACTGGATCTTGGTCCAATGTTGAACCCTACAGAAATATTTGGGAATCCCTTTGCTCAAGTTATACCAATGCCGGCGACTAATCTACGCTCATTATCGATAATGGCATGGTAAGAACAACCATCAACATATACCCATGGTAATGTTTGACACTGGTCCTCATTATATATTTTATATGGGGAAAGCAATTGTTCCTCCAGGAAATCATCTTCTAATAACTCTTCCCCATGATCCTTAACAGTATAGTCATGGAGCTCAGCAAGCCCCTGTGTGACTGGATTTCTTTTGTTTTGTTTATAGCGAATTTCTAAAGGCCAGCCTTGTAAGGAGAGAGTCCAAGCTGTTATGCGGCTATTGGACAGGTTCCCATCTCTTATTCTCTCACTCTGCAGCAAAGGCTGGTGGGCCGTTTCTACAATAATTTTCTCGCCCTGTATATAGCTGTGGAAATTTTTTAGAGCCCATACAGTAGATAAAAGGGCTTTGTCGCAATAACTAAATTTTATTTCTACTGGGGATAGAGTTTTGCTCGCATAAGCAATGACTTTGCTTAAATTATCATGCTTTTGGTATAAGACAGCACTCATGCTTATATCTGTGTAACCTGTTTCTAAGTAGAAAGGTTTACCACTTTCAGGGTAAGCTAAGCAAGGTGTTTGAGTGAGTTTTCTCTTCAGCTCTCTGGTGGCTGTCTCTTGAGTCTCACTCCAGTGCCATTTCACATCCCTCTTTAGGAGATGTAGCAGTGGTTTAGCTAATTCTGCATATTTATCAATAAATTTGCAAGAATAATTTGTCATACCCAGGAATGATCTTAATTCCTTTAAGTTAGTTGGGTTTTTAGAATTTGTTATAGCTTCCACATTTTTCTTCTGAGGATTTAACCTTTCAAAAGTAACTTCATGTCCCAAGAAGTTCACACGGTTACGGCACCATTGGGCTTTTTCTAGGGATAACTTGACACCTGCCCTTTTAAGTTGGCTGAGGACATGTTTAAGCTCTGTGATGTGTCTTTCAAAGTCTGTGCTTTTGATTAACACATCATCAACATAAGATAACATCATCAACATAAGATAAGGTCCCCCTTTCCAGTGCATCAGGCATAGCCTTATGCATGAATACAGCAAATTCATGTCCTGAATTTATGTATCCAAATGGGAGTCTCTGGAATGCATACTGGACCTTTTGGAACTAGAATGCCAGCTTATACTGGTCCTCCTCATGTACCTTTATGGTCCAATATCCCTGTGCACAATCAATGGCAGTGAATATTTTAGATCCCTGCATCTGCGCTAGGCACTGGTCAATATATGGCACAGGCCAGCCAGACATATACACTCGCTTGTTTAGCTGTCTTAAGTCAGCACACAAACGCCATTGTTCATTGGGCTTAAGAATACCTAGAATAGGATTGTTATAATAGCTGTGCACCTGTCTGATAATAGCTCTTTCTTCCAATTTCCTTATGATTTCTGCAAGAAGTTAGGATAAAGGAAGTCTGTATTGTTTAACAAAGACAGGTGGTACATTGGGATCTGTTTGGATTCTCGCAAAGTGCAAGTCTGTAGTCCCACAATCATAAGAATCACTAGCAAAAATATCCTTGTACTACATCAGAAGTTCTCGCAGCTGTAGGCGTTCATCATCACTGGAACAGCCATTAGCTAAAGATATTTGCTCTTCGACTATTTGCTGAAATCCTGGAAAGATTTCAAGCTGTCCTATTTCATAGGCTTCTTCCAACCTAGAGGTGAGATCCCCTTGATTATAATTTATATTTCCCCCATGACCCTGGGTATTTGGGTATTCTTGCTGTTTGATTGGCTGATCAAATATTAGAGAGGCTTCTTCAATTTTACAGATGCCTTCCTCTGAGCTGAAGGGATAAATAGACTGAATTGTAAATAGTCCCTCTGGCATAGATGCAAAGGATTGTTCTATTAATTGTTCTTCAGTTAAGTATCCTTCAGGTATTAGCCCAATTACATTATTCTGGAATCCAAAAGTGTAATAACTTGATTCCAGCGCATATCCTATGGTAGTTCCCTTGGATAAGATTATATCCTGTGGGGTCATGTTATGCACAATAATATTTTTTGGAATAGTTTCAACATTTACCATAGGAGTATGGGTCATTGTTATACCCAGATTTTGCATTCTATAAGTTTTTAATTTCTGATCTCTTTTTACCTGTATGAGTAAGAGGAATCTGTCAGCCCCAGCAGGGATTATAACATTGTTAGACACCTGCATATTCACAGCATATGGCATTTGCTGGTTTGATTTCAGGGCTGCGTTTTCATCCTGAAATACTTCAGGGTCCCCCTTTAACCTGCTCCAGAGGCAAGAGTTAATTAAATCTATTTGTATGGCATATCTATGTGAGAGATAATTGCCAATGTATATTTGATTATGGGGAGTATTTAAAACTAAAAACAGGTGCTTTGCTGATTTGTTACCTATAGAGATAGATAATAAACATTTAGCTGTGATATTATAGCTTTCAGACCTGTCATCCAGGCCATGGACACAGTGGTCTTGGGAAGAAAGATATTTAATCACCTGAGGTTCAGCTATCTGTGCTAACAAGCCTTCGCTTACATAGCTAGCTTCCTGTTTTAAACTCAATTTGGCATACTTGGTTTCCCCAAGGTCATGCACTTGCATAGGGATAAATAGATCCTCTTTAACTTTCACAATTTCTGCAAGGAATTGCAAATGTTATCCCCCTTTAGGGGATTTAGGGTCCCCCGTGTGGAGGTATATGGTTAATACATCGCCGTCTAAGGAAATATTTGCTATCTTTCCAGGGGAAATTTTAAAAATATTACCATCAGAGCCACTTAAAGGAGTCTGATCATCTATCTGCAGGATAGTTACTTCAGGTACAGAGTTATTCCCGAAATGAATCTCCACAGCATCTGGCTTCTCTTCCACCACGTGACAGTTATGTCTGGTGTGAGACATGTTGGACCGCTGATAATTAATAGGTCTTTTTACTTGTGACCAAATTACATTATTTATGCAATCAATTATGGTGCTTAATCACTTCAGGAGATCAATACCAATGATTTAACGATCAGTTGGCAGACCCACTATAATAACAGGGTGAACCTTAAAATTCCCTTAGCTTAGGTTTGTGGGGCGTTAGCTCATCTAGCTGTGTGTAGTACCTGTGGGATAGAATAGTTGCCTGAGATCCAGTATCAATTAATCCCATGATAGGGTTAGTAACTGAATCCGGGATCTCAGTTGATACATAATATCTCCCTGCAGTTTCTACCATTTCACACATAAAGTTATCATGTTTAAACATTTGTGGACTTCACCACGGTTTACTTGGATTCATTACATCACCTGACGCGGCACAATCCTTATCAACCACTTCCTCTGTAATAGGGATAATGTATTTCCTGTATACTGCACTGCAGTTAGGGGATACTTCCTCCTGTAGGGATTGTTCTGTGAGTTTATCTGTGGGAATAATGCTTAAGGACAACTGAAAAATACAAAAGTCAATAATACTTCCAGACTGGGGACACCTGTCATGATATTCAGGGCGGCCTTTTCGTTGCTGGGCTGTAGGGAGAGAATTTGATTAGTATCATTTTTAAGATTCAATGGGGCCTAGTTATCAAGCCGTCAACCTCAAATACGCTGGAATTCCACAGCGTATTTGTGGCGAGGCTGATTCGCCTTAGTTATCAAAGGCTAGAGACCGGCAAAAGTAGAATTTTGTGACGTAAGCTTCGATCCGCCGGACTCAGTCCGACACAGATCGATTCTTACGTCACTGCAGATGTTCCGCACACAAGTGTGGCACAATCTGACTACTTTTGCTAGTTATCAAAAAACTAGCAGGTACGCTCGGCACTTTTCCGGCCCAGCGTACCTGGTTTTCAATCTGCCGCCCTGGAGGCGGCGGATCCCATAGGAATCAATGGGAGTCTGACCATAGCGAAAGCTCATGTTCACTGCTGCCAGACATCCCATTGATTCCTATGGGAGATGTCTGCACCTAACACCCTAACATGTACCCTGAGTCTAAACACCCCTAAGCTGTTCTCCCCTACACCGCCGCAACTAAATAAAGTTATTACCCCCTAAACCGCCGCTCCCGGAGCCCACTGCAAGCTACTCTATACATATTAACCCCTAAACCGCCGCTCCCTGACCCCGCAGCAACTATAATAAATGTATTAACCCCTAAACCGCCGCTCCCGGACACCGCCGCAACCTACATTATACCTAGTAACCCCTATCCTGCCCCCCCTATACCGCCGCCCTCTATAATAAAGTTATTAACGCCTATCCTGCTGATCCCGCACCTCGCCGCAACTAAATAAATAGTTTAACCCCTAAACCGCCACTCCCGGACCCTGCCGCAACCTATATTAAATTTATTAACCCCTAATCTGCCCCCCCTACACCGTCGCCACCTATAATACATTTATTAACCCCTATCCTGCCCCCCACTACACCGCCGCCACTGTAATAAATTTATTAACCCCTAAGTCTAACACTAACCCTAACACCCCCCTAACTTAAATATTAATTAAATAAATCTAAATAATATTTCTATTATTAACTAAATTAATCCTATTTAAAACTAAATACTTACTTTTAAAATAAACCCTAATATAGCTACAATATAAATAATAATTATATTGTAGCTATGTTAGGATTTATTTTTATTTTACAGGTAACTTTCAATTTATTTTAACTAGGTACAATAGCTATTAAATAGTTATTAACTATTTAATAGCTACCTAGCTAAAATAAAGAGAAATTTACCTGTAAAATAAAAACTAACCTAAGTTACAATTACACCTAACACTACACTATACATTAATAAATTATTTCTATTTAAAACTAAATACTTACCTATAAAATAAACCCTAAGATAGCTACAATGTAATTAATAATTACATTGTAGCTATCTTAGGATTTATATTTATTTTACAGGTAACTTTGTATTTATTTTAGCTAGTTAGAATAGTTATTAAATAGTTATTAACTATTTAATAACTACCTAGCTAAAAGAAATACAAAATTACCTGTAAAATAAATCCTAACCTAAGTTACAATTAAACCTAACACTACACTATCATTAAATAAATTAAATAAATTAACTACAAATAACTACAATTAAATACAATTACATAAACTAACTAAAGTACAAAAAATAAAAAAAGCTGTTACAAAAAAAAATAGGTTACAAACATTTAAAAAATATTACAACAATTTTAAGCTAATTACACCTAATCTAAGCCCCCTAATAAAATAACAAAGCCCCCCAAAATAAAAAAAATCCCTACCCTATTCTACATTAAAAAAATTCAAAGCTCTTTTACCTTACCAGCCCTTAAAAGGGCCTTTTGTGGGGCATGCTCCAAAGAAAACTGCTCTTTTGCCTGTAAAAGAAAAATACAACCCCCCCCAACATTAAAACCCACCACCCACATACCCCTAATCTAACCCAAACCCCCCTTAAAATAACCTAACACTAATCCCCTGAAGATCATCCTACCTTGAGTCGTCTTCACTCAGCCGAGCAGCAATGGAACCGAAGAGGAGGTCCGGAGCGGCAGAAGTTATCCTCCAAGGGCCGCTGAAGAAATCTTCCATCCGATGAAGTGATCCTCCAGTCGGCGCTGAAGAAGTCTTCCATCCGGGCGATGTCATCTTCCAAGCGGCGCTGAAGAAGTCTTCTATCCGGGCGATGTCATCTTCCAAGCGGGGTCTTCAATCTTCAATCTTCATCCCGCCGACGCGGAACATCCTTCTTTCCCAACGGACTACCGACGAATGAAGGCTCCTTTAAGGGACATCATCCAAGATGGCGTCCCTTCAATTTCCGATTGGCTGATTGGATTAGCCAATCGGATTGAACTTGAATCTGATTGGCTGATTCAATCAGCCAATCAGATTTTTCCTACCTTAATTCCGATTGGCTGATAGAATCCTATCAGCCAATCGGAATTGAAGGGACGCCATCTTGGATGACGTCCCTTAAAGGAGCCTTCATTCGTCGGTAGTCTGTCGGGAAAGAAGGATGTTCCGCGTCGGCGGGATGAAGATTGAAGATTGAAGACCTCGCTTGGAAGATGACATCGCCCGGATAGAAGACTTCTTCAGCGCCGCTTGGAAGATGACATCGCCCGGATGGAAGACTTCTTCAGCGCCGACTGGAGGATCACTTAATCGGATGGAAGATTTCTTCAGCGCCCCTTGGAGGATAACTTCTGAAGACGACTCAAGGTAGGATGATCTTCAGGGGACTAGTGTTAGGTTATTTTAAGGGGGGTTTGGGTTAGATTAGGGGTATGTGGGTGGTGGGTTTTAATGTTGGGGGGGTTGTATTTTTCTTTTACAGGCAAAAGAGCTGAATTCTTTGGGGCATGCCCACGAAAGGCCCTTTTAAGGGCTGGTAAGGTAAAAGAGCTTTGAACTTTTTTAATGTAGAATAGGGTAGGGATTTTTTTTAATTTTGGGGGGCTTTGTGTAATTAGCTTAAAATTGTAGTAATATTTTTAAAATGTTTGTAACTTATTTTTTTTATTTTTTATAACTTAGCTTTTTTTATTTTTTGTACTTTAGTTAGTTTTATGTAATTGTATTTAATTGTAGTTATTTGTAGTTAATTTATTTAATTAATTTAATGATAGTGTAGTGTTAGGTTTAATTGTAACTTAGGTTAGGATTTATTTTACAGGTAATTTTGTATTTCTTTTAGCTAGGTAGTTATTAAATAGTTAATAACTATTTAATAACTATTCTAACTAGCTAAAATAAATACAAAATTACCTGTAAAATAAATATAAATCCTAAGATAGCTACAATGTAATTATTAATTATATTGTAGCTATCTTAGGGTTTATTTTACAGGTAAGTATTTAGTTTTAAATAGGAATAATTTATTAAAGTATAGTGTAGTGTTAGGTGTAATTGTAACTTAGGTTAGGATTTATTTTACAGGTAAATGTCTCTTTATTTTAGCTAGGTAGCTATTAAATAGTTAATAACTATTTAATAGCTATTGTACCTAGTTAAAATAAATTGAAAGTTACCTGTAAAATAAAAATAAATCCTAAAATAGCTACAATATAATTATTATTTATATTGTAGCTATATTAGGGTTTATTTTAACGGTAAGTATTTAGTTTTAAATAGGATTAACTTAGTTAATAATAGAAATATTATTTAGATTTATTGAATTAATATTTAAGTTAGGGGGGTGTTAGGGTTAGTGTTAGACTTAGGTTTAGGGGTTAATAAATTTATTACAGTGGCGGCGGTGTAGTGGGGGGCAGGATAGGGGTTAATAAATGTATTATAGGTGCCGACGGTGTAGGGGGGGCAGGATAGGGGTTAATAAATTTAATATAGGTTGCGGCGGGGTCCGGGAGCGGCGGTTTAGGGGTTAATACATATATTATAGTTGCGGCGGGGTCAGGGAGCGGCAGTTTAGGGGTTAAACTATTTATTTAGTTGCGGCGAGGTGTGGGATCAGCAGGATAGGGGTTAATAACTTTATTATAGAGGGCAACGGTATAGGGGGGGCAGGATAGGGGTTACTAGGTATAATGTAGGTTGCGGCGGTGTCCGGGAGCGGCGGTTTAGGGGTTAATACATTTATAAGAGCTGCGGCGGGGTCTAGGAGCGGCGGTTTAGGGGTTACTAACTTTATTTAGTTGTGGGGGGCTCCGGGGGCGCCGGTATAGGGGGTAGAACAGTGTAGTTAGTGAGGGTGCTTAGTGACAGGCTAGCAAGAAAGCTGTAAAAAAGCCGAAGAGCAGCGAGATCGGATGAGTGATAACTATCACAGTCCGCTGCTCATCGCCCCGTACTTGGTGTGCGGCTTTTTGACAGCTTTTTTGATAACTTAGGCGAATTTTTGCAGGTCTGTGGCGGCGATGTGAGGCGAGCTTAGGCGGGCGTATTGGGCCGGCGAAGGCAGGTAAAGTAGATGCGTTGATAACTACCCCTCATTATCTCATTTTGGTATTTCTCTCCCCTCAGATAATATCTGAGTATTTATGACTGTGCCTGTGGCCCACTGTTGACCACTGGCTGTACCCCTAAAAAAGTATTATTCGGTTGCTGAGCCATAAACGCTTGACTCATATTAGCAAATTGTTCACTCAACCGATTTAACTGGGTACTAAGCTGATCTACTTGATTGTACAAGTTACCTCTACCCCTGGGCCTATCTCTTGATGCCCCATAGTAGTGATTCCTGGACCATTGGGTCCCCTCAGAATCAGAGCCGTTGTTTCTATCCTGGCATGGTTGTTCCTGGGGTTCAGCTTGTCTTGCATTGCTTTCTTGGTGTGCACTATTTAACTGGGGCGATTGGTTATCCTGAGAATATCTGCGCCACTTGTATCTACCTCTATGGGGATATCTATTACCTTGTGGGTATTCTTCTCTTTGGATATACCTATTTATCTGGTCATGCCCTCATCTTGGGTATATTCCCTTTGCTCCTCAGCCCTTGATGGGGAAGGGGTAGATTCAAAATCTTGGGGGCTAGGCCTATTTTCTCTGGCCACTTCTGCATACATCTTCTTTTTGGATTCTAAATTGAGGGGGCTAGGTGACACCCTGGTTTCAGACACTACTTTAGGGTTGGGCTTTTTCTCTCTTTTATCCCCATGGTCATTGGTTTGCTGTATGGCATATCATTTTGTACTTTCCCTAATCTAATGAACAGTTTTCATCAAAGTCTCTAGCCAAATTTACTTTGGTATGAGGGGGTAGGGCTTCAGAAAATAAGTTAACAAATTCTGAGCTCTTAAATTTGGGATAGTTTTCAGCCATACTGTAAGCTCCTTTCAATGTAGAAAGGAATTCAATTGGGCTCTGATTGGCGCCACATTTCAAATTGTATATAGCTGCCTTTGCCGCGGTCGATGCACTATATGGGACAAATTCTCTTTTACACCGTTGCTTTATTTCACTCCAAGATTTGACATTCATATCTTTTAGTGAAGCAAAGTATTTATGATGCTTAACCTCAAATACCCATGGCAGAAATTTAATTTTAGATTGCCCATCATTTATATTTAATACAGCTAAGGCATTTCATAAGCCTCTAAATGATGAATTATGGAGGTGGTCCCGCCTTTTGGAAAATGGGTGTACTGCTTTACTTAGGAACTTGATTATCGTAGGGGTGTCATACACTTTTTTAAGTACATTACCGGATTTCATTGGGATCTTATTGTTTGGGTTAGAGCGCCCTCTATCTGTCCTATCTTTACTATGCTGAAATTTCACCCGTGCATTTTGATATGAGCTGTCTGAGAAGCTAGCCCCCCCCCCCCTTCTGACCCTCTATAGTAACTGACTTCTTCCTCTGAGGTGTAATAATTATCTTGCCCTTCAGAGTTAGGTAATTGCCTAAGGGGAAAAGTTATCTCTGGGTCTGAATTAGGGCCATAATTTGGGGACTTTTATTTATCCTCCTGCCTTATATTTTGAAACTCACTTCTGACCCAGTCCTTAATTGAGTTAATAATTGCAGCACTATTGTTATTATTCAAAGGCTCCTTATTGCTGCTGATTTGTCTCTTTAATTAATTTATTTCCTGTTCATATTCTTTTTCAGCCCCACGATATCTAGCTTTTAACGTTTTATTTTCATTTTGGCATTTTTCATAATCTTCTTCTAAAGCTTTTAATTTAGCCACTAATTTCTGATTATATTCATTTAAGGCAGATATCTTTTTATTAGCTTCTAGATTCTCTAACTTTCCGTTAACAAAGGCTTCTTCAAATTCTCGCAATTAATAATTTTCACCCCTTAGCTGTCCTAATTGTATGTTTTGTCCTGCCATTTGGCTAGACACCTCACAGCTCAAATACATTAGGATTGGCCAAGTTTTGAAAATTATCTCATCACGCCCTCTTAAACCCAAAAATTACTGTAACTTATTTAGATTAGTCAATTAACGATCTTTACAGTAAACTGTAGCCCAATTTTCAACTAAATAAACTTTGGCAGAAAATACACTTACTAAATCTCATCTGGCCGTTTTGAAATGGCCGCCTGACCCCTCCTTCTCTGACATCTCCCAAAAGCTCTCACTAGTACAGGATCCTTTCCTTTCCTCTCGTCCCTGTGCGCTCCTGTCTCTCCCTTCCTTCAGTTCAGTGAGACACATGCTGTTACACGCACAGGGCAATGAGTTAACTTCCACAGGCTGGGTCTGATATGTCATTGTCACATTGTAATATACAAAAACAGTTGGAGGGACTAATAGCGCTGCAATATCCACTATCGTGAATGCACACTCTTACGTGCCCTGTGGTTGCAATGACCCCTTATTCCCAATAAAAGTTTAAACTGTATCTTACCCGCTAGTGGCTGGATTATTTCCCCTGTAGTGGTTGAATCTCAGTGCTTGCAAATAGGTAGAAGCCGAATGAACGGAATCCCTGCTAGTCAGTCTCTCACCTGTCTCGGCATGTAAACAGAGGGAACAACATCTCAGTCTCGGAGTTCCTCCTCCTTGTGTGGCACACTTGCTTTTTCGCACGCTCAGCCTGAGCAGTTAGGGAGAAACCGGATCACCAGAAATCACAGCTGATTTGCCTGTGTCTCACCTGTTTCGGTGTATTCAGCTGAGGAAACAGCGTCTCTGGAGAAATCCAAATCGTCTGGATACAGTTCAAAGAAATAAAGAATTGCTGGATTCCTCTTGATGAAAAATAAAACAATACTTTATTATTCCATTAAAATACAATGGAAACTCCAACATAGGCACATAGAAAGTGCAGCACCAGCCGAAACGTGTAAGCCCAGGTGCTGCTCTTTCTATGTGCCTATGTTGGAGTTTCCGTTGTATTTTAATGGAATAATAAAGTATTATTTTATTTTTCATCAAGAGGATATTGCAGCGCTATTAGAAAATGAATAAAAGTATCTCCTAAGAAATGTCACTTGAAACAGTATCAAATATTGATATAGAGGCTTGTATAGAAACTTTTGGCTAGATTTAGAGTTCTGCGTTAGTCGTCAAAAGCAGCGTTAAGGGGTCCTAACGCTGCTTTTTACCGCCCGCTAGTACTTAGAGTCAGGCAGGAAAGGGTCTACCGCTCACTTCCTTACCACGACTCCAGGCTACCGCAGATCCCCTTACGTCAATTGCGTATCCTATCTTTTCTATGGGATCTGCCTAACGCTGGTATTTGGAGTCTTGGAAGAAGTGAGCGGTAGAGCCTCTACCGACAAGACTCCTACCGACAAAAAAAGTCAGTAGTTAAGAGCTTTATGGGCTAACGCGGGAATATAAAGCTCTTAACCACTGTGCTACAAAGTATACTAACACCCATAAACTACCTATGTACGCCTAAACCGAGGCCCCCCACATCGCAAACACTATAATAAAATTTTTTAACCCCTAATCTGCCGACCGGACACCGCCGCCACCTACATTATCCCTATGAACCCCTAATCTGCTGCCCCTAACATCGCCGACACCTATATTATATCTATTAACCCCTAATCTGCTCCTCCCAACGTCGTCGCTACCTAACTACACTTATTTACCCCTAATCTGCTGATCGGACCTCGCTGCCACTATAATAAATGTATTAACCCCTAAACCGCTGCACTCCCGCCTCGCAAACACTAGAATAAATAGTATTAACCCCTAATCTGCCCTCCCTAACATCGCCACCACGTACCTACAATTATTAACCCCTAATCTCCCGCCCGCAACGTCACCGCTACTATAATAAATGTATTAACCCCTAAACCTAAGTCTAACCCTAACCCTAACACCCCCCTAACATAAATATAATTTAAATTAAACTAAATAATATTCCTATAATTAAATAAATTAATCCTATTTAAAACTAAATACTTAGCTAGAAAATAAACCCTAATATAGCTACAATATAAATAATAATTACATTGTATCTATTTTAGGATTTATATTTATTTTACAGGCAACTATGTATTTATTTTAACTAGGTACAATAGTTATTAAATAGTTAATAACTATTTAATAGCTACCTAGTTAAAATAATTTCAAAATTACATGTAAAATAAATCCTAACCTAAGTTACAATTAAACCTAACACTACACTATCATTAAATTAATTAAATAAATTACCTACAATTAGCTAAACTAAAATACAATTAAATACACTAATCTATAATGCAAAAAAAACAAACACTAAATTACAAAAAATAAAAAAATATGACAAGAATTTTACTAATTTTCTAATTACACCTAATCAGCTCTTTTACCAGCCCTTAAAAGGGCTTTTTGCGGGGTATTGCCCCAAAGTAATCAGCTCTTTTACCTGTAAAACAAAATACAATACCCCCCCAACATTACAACCCACCACCCACATACCCCTATTCTAACCCACCCAAACCCCCCTTAAAAAAAACTATCACTAACCCCCTGAAGATCTCCCTACCTTGAGTCGTCTCATCCGGGCGAAGTCTTGATCCAAGCGGCAAAGAAGAGGTCCTCCATCCGGGCGATGTCTTCCTCCAAGCGGCAAAGAAGAGGTCCTCCATCCGATCGATGTCTTCTTCCAAGCGGCATCTTCTATCTTCTGTCTTCCGGATCCATCTTCATCCCGCTGACGCTGAACATCCTCCTTCCCCGACGGACTAACGACGAATGAAGGTTCCTTTAAGGGACGTCATCCAAGATGGCGTCCCTCGAATTCCGATTGGCTGATAGGATTCTATCAGCCAATCGGAATTAAGGTAGGAAAAATCTGATTGGCTAATTCAATCAGCCAATCAGATTGAGCTCGCATTCTATTGGCTAATCGGAACAGCCAATAGAATGCAAGCTCAATCTGATTGGCTGATTGGATCAGCCAATCGGATTGAACTTCAATCTGATTGGCTGATTGAATCAGCCAATTAGATTTTTCCTACCTTAATTCCGATCGGCTGATAGAATCCTATCAGCCAATCGGAATTCGAGGGACGCCATCTTGGATGACGTCCCTTAAAGGAACCTTCATTCGTCGTTAGTCCGTCGGGGAAGGAGGATGTTCAGCGTCGGCGGGATGAAGATGGATCCGGAAGACAGAAGATAGAAGATGCCGCTTGGAAGAAGACATCGCCCGGATGGAGGACCTCTTCTTTGCCGCTTGGAGGAAGACATCGCCCGGATGGAGGACCTCTTCTTTGCCGCTTGGATCAAGACTTCGCCCGGATGGAGGACCACATCGCCCAGATTGGATGAAGACTTCGGCTCGGCTGAGTGAAGACGACTCAAGGTATGGAGATCTTCAGGGGGTTAGTGATAGCTTTTTTTAAGGGGGTTTGGGTGGGTTAGAATAGGGGTATGTGGGTGGTGGGTTATAATGTTGGAGGGGTATTGTATTTTCTTTTACAGGTAAAAGAGCTGATTACTTTGGGGCAATGCCCTGCAAAAAGTCCATTTAAGGGCTGGTAAAAGAGCTGATTACTTTTGTAATTTAGAATAGGGTAGGGAATTTTATTATTTTGGGGGGCTTTTTTATTTTATTAGGGGGCTTAGATTAGGTGTAATTAGATTAAAATTCTTGTAATATTTTTTTATTTTTTGTAATTTAGTGTTTGCTTTTTTTTGTATTATAGATTTGTTTATTTAATTGTATTTTAGTTTAGCTAATTGTAGGTAATTTATTTAATTAATTTATTGATAGTGTAGTGTTAGGTTTAATTGTAACTTAGGTTAGGATTTATTTTACATGTAATTTTGTAATGATTTTAACTAGGTAGCTATTAAATAGTTATTAACTATTTAACCCCTTAATGACCGCAGCACTTTTCCATTTTCTGTCCGTTTGGGACCAAGGCTATTTTTACATTTTTGCGGTGTTTGTGTTTAGCTGTAATTTTCCTCTTACTCATTTACTGTACCCACACATATTATATACCGTTTTTCTCGCCATTAAATGGACTTTCAAAAGATACCATTATTTTCATCATATCTTATAAGTTACTATAAAAAATTTATAAAATATGAGGAAAAATTGAAAAAAAAAACACTTTTTCTAACTTTGACCCCCAAAATCTGTTACACATCTACAACCACCAAAAAACACCTATGCTAAATAGTTTCTAAATTTTGTCCTGAGTTTAGAAATACCCAATGTTTACATCTTCTTTGCTTTTTTTGTAAGTTATAGGGCCATAAATACAAGTAGCACTTTGCTATTTGCAAACCACTTTTTTTTCAAAATTAGCGCTAGTTACATTAGAACACTAATATCTTTCAGGAATCACTGAATATCCATTGACATGTATATATTTTTTTTTAGTAGACAACCCAAAGTATTGATCTAGGCCAATTTTGGTATATTTCATGCCACCATTTCACCGCCAAATGCGATCAAATAAAAAAAATCGTTCACTTTTTCACAATTTTTTCACAAACTTTAGGTTTCTCACTGAAATTATTTACAAATAGTTTGTGCAATTATGGCACAAATGGTTGTAAATTCTTCTCTGTGATCCTCTTTGTTCAGAAATAGCAGACTTATATGGCTTTGGTGTTGCTTTTTGGTAATTAGAATGCCACTAAATGCCACTGCGCACCACACGTGTATTATGCCCAGCAGTGAAGGGGTTAATTAGGGAGCATGTAGGGAGCTTGTAGGGTTAATTTTAGCTTTAGTGTAGTGTAGTAGACAACCCCAAGTATTGATCTAGGCCCATTTTGGTATATTTCATGCCACCATTTCACCGCCAAATGCGATCAAATTAAAAAAAACGTAAAATTTTTCACAATTTTAGGTTTCTCACTGAAATCATTTACAAACAGCTTGTGCAGTTATGGCACAAATGGTTGTAAATGCTTCTCTGGGATCCCCTTTGTTCAGAAATAGCAGACATATATGGCTTTGGCGTTGCTTTTTGGTATTTAGAAGGCCGCTAAA
Organism: Bombina bombina; assembly: GCF_027579735.1. Taxonomy (NCBI): domain Eukaryota; kingdom Metazoa; phylum Chordata; class Amphibia; order Anura; family Bombinatoridae; genus Bombina; species Bombina bombina. The sequence goes on along the minus strand of NC_069501.1, from coordinate 136,874,508 downwards.
TGCCGCTGCGCATCACACGTGTATTATGGCTAGCAGTGAAGGGGTTAATTAGGTAGCTTGTAGGGAGCTTGCAGGGTTAATATTAGATTTAGTGTAGAGCTCAGCCTCCCACCTGAAACATCAGACCCCCTGATCCCTCCCAAACAGCTCTCTTCCCTCCCCCACCCCACAATTGTCCCCGCCATCTTAAGTACTGGCAGAACGTCTGCCAGTACTAAAATAAAAGCTATATATATTTTTTTTTAATGATTTTTTTTTAAGCATATTTACATATGCTGCTGTGTACTATCCCCCTTAGCCCCCAACCTCACTGATCCCCCCCCCAAACAGCTCTATCCCCTCCCACTCTAACTTAATGGGCGCCATCTTGAGTACTGGCAGCTGTCTGCCAGTACCCAGTTTAGAAGAAAAAATTGTTTTTTTTTTTAATTTGTTGAAAGTTTCTGTAGTGTAGCTTCCCCACACACAAACCAACCTCCCCACACACAAACCAACCCCCCCACCCCGCCACGATCGCTTTTTGTGCTTTTGCACAAACAAGATTAGGCAGGTTTTATGAAAAGATTTTCCGTAGTGTAGCGGTTCCCACCCGCTCCCGCCCCGTGCACGCGCCCGCCCGCCACCCTCCGTGCACGCGCGCGCCCGTGCGCGCCCGCCCCCGATCCCGCCCCCCGTGACGTCACGCGGCACACCGATGGCCGCCCACCCGCCTCCCAATTCGGCTCCCACCCACCAACGATACCGGCCATCGATGTCCGGTGCAGAGAGGGCCACAGAGTGGCTCTCTCTGCATCGGATGGCCATGTGAGGTTATTGCAGGATGCCTCCATATCGAGGCATCACTGCAATAACCGGAAAGCAGCTGGAAGCGAGCAGGATCGCTTCCAGCTGCTTTCCACACCGAGGAAGTGCAGGGTACGTCCTCAGGCGTTAACTGCCTTTTTTTTTTGAGGACGTACCCTGCACGTCCTCGGTCATTAAGGGGTTAATAGCTATTGTACCTAGTTAAAATAAATACAAAGTTGCCTGTAAAATAAATATAAATCCTAAAATAGATACAATGTAATTATTATTTATATTGTAGCTATATTAGGGTTTATTTTCTAGGTAAGTATTTAGTTTTAAAAAGGATTAATTTATTTAATTATAGGAATATTATTTAATTTAATTGAAATTATTTTTATGTTAGGGGGGTGTTAGGGTTAGACTTAGGTTTAGGGGTTAATACATTTATTATAGTAGCGCCGACGTTGCGGGCGGGAGATTAGGGGTTAATAATTGTAGGTAGGTGGCGGCGATGTTAGGGAGGGCAGATTAGGGGTTAATACAATTTATTCTAGTGTTTGCGAGGTGGGAGTGCGGCGGTTTAGGGGTTAATACATTTATTATAGTGGTGGCGAGGTCCGGTCGGCAGATTAGGGGTTAATACTTGTAGTTAGGTTGCGGCGACGTTGGGGGGGCAGATTAGGGGTTAATAAATATAATGTAGGTGTCGGCTATGTTAGGGGCAGCAGATTAGGGGTTCATAGGGATAATGTAGGTGGCGGCGGTGTCCGGAGCGGCAGATTAGGGGTTAATAGTATAATGCAGGGGTCGGCGATGTTGTGGTCGGCAGATTAGGTGTTAATAAGTGTAAGGTTAGGGGTGTTTAGACTCGGGGTTCATGTTAGGGTGTTAGGTGCAGACTTAAAAAGTGTTTCCCCATAGGAAACAATGGGGCTGCGTTAGGAGCTGAACGCTGCTTTTTTGCAGGTGTTAGGTTTTTTTTCAGCCCAAACTGCCCCATTGTCTCCTATGGGGATATTGTGCACGAGCACGTTTTGCCAGCTTACCGCTATCGTAAGCAACGCTGGTATTGAGGGTTTAAGTGGCGTTAAATTATGCTCAACGCTCACTTTTCTGAGCCTAACGCAGCCACTCAGACAACTCTAAATACCAGCGTTGTTTAAAGGGTGCGCTGGGAAAAAAAGCAGCGTTAGCTACGTGGGTCTTTACCGACAAAACTCTAAATCTAGGCGTTTGTTTCCCAAGTGTATTTAATAACCTGTGTAAGCGACTATGGGAGTAACCGATAATCTTCTGTATGCAATCTATAAGTGTCGTATGTTCAAGGCAAAAATATTCCGTGATGGCCAAGTTGGTACAAACTCACCGGAATACAAAAAGTCACTTTCGCCGCTCAGGTTTTACCTTGTGTCTTAGCTTTCTTCCACGCTACACCCTCAGCATTTTCCTCTGTGTTTGGAAGCTGTTTTCGTGAACTTTGGTCACGTGGTGTAGTAGGTAGCCAATAGAAGGAGTGGTTTGCCGGTTAATTGTTTCCCAATGGTTTCTTTGCTAAATCGGATATTTCAGGCTGTCCACCACCTGCTAATCAAGGATAATAGAAGATTCAGGTTGTCCACCACCTGCTAATCAAGGACAATATTTCTTGAGTATAGTAATATCATCTCAAGGACTGTAATTCAAGTGAACATTTATAAATTGCATTGTTCATCCACTTGGGAAACAAAGTTTCTATACAAGCCTCAATATCAATATATGATACTGTATCTAGCTGCATTTTTGAGGAGATACTTTTATTCGTTTTATATTCTGCTTTATTAACATTTAGATACCACCAGGGGTTCTAATTAAACTTATTGGTTTATTTCCCTATTGATCATAGAAATGTTTTATAATTTTTTATCATCTTATAAATGTATTATACTGTTTTCTCAGATGCACCCTTTACTCTTTTTTCACTGTGTTTTCCATATACTTAGAGGTGTGGCATATAGCTCTATTTTGAAGGGGAGCAACACTGAACTTCAGCATAAAGGGTATTTTTGTTGTAGTTAAAACCTTTTTTTTTTATAAGATGAGGTATACCCAAACCTCCTTGTTCCCTTTGTCTGTAGGATAAAGAAAACAACATTCTAGGTCTTGAATTGCCCCATATAAATGGTTTAATCATGGCTTGTACTTCTGTAAAATAATTTTGTTGGACAGCTATAGGTATTGTTTGGAGTAAGTATAGAAATTTGGTTAAAATTGTGATTTTAACCACTGCTACTCCTCCCAATTACGACAATGGTTTATGGTGCCAAGATAGCAGCTCCATCTTAATAGTTTGAAGTAAAGTCAGATAATTTTTGGTGTATATTTCTCAATTGGTGGGGGATAGGTGTATGCCCAGATATTTGATGTTCTCTGAGACAAGTTGAAACTTAGTTTCTTTTTGTATTTGTTGTATAATATGAGTGGGAGTGGTGACATTAAGTATTTCTTATTTATTTTTATTTATTACTATATTCCATTTATTTATCTAGGTGAATTAGTGAGTGTAAAGGGTCTGTTAGAGCCAGGAGGACATCTTCCACGAATAATGATAGTTTGTGTTCATGTGTTTTTAACGGTATGCCTTCGATGTTAACATTTGAGCTTATTTTGCATGCTAGAATTTCTATTGTTAAAACAAATAATATGGGTGATAGGGGACATCCTTGTCTGGTTCCATTACTTATTGTGAAAAATCTCCATTTAATTTTATTCTGGCTATCAGGTTATGGTATAGTGCTAAGATTTAATTGGGGATTTTTAATGTGCTTTTTCAGATCCGTTAATATGGTTAATACATTTTGATATTCTAACCTTTGTTGTTGTTTAATATAAGATCTTTACACTCCCCCCTCATATAGCATTTATGTGCCATCCAATTTAAAAGAGGAGATGTTTCTGAATCTTTGTTAAGTTGGAAAAACTCTCGTAATTTTTTTTCTATGTTGTGAAGGATGTTAGGATCTGTAAATAGGAGATCATCCATTCTCCAAGAATAATGAGACTGTGGGGTGTTGGGCCAATTAAGTGTGCATAGGACTGCAGCATGGTCCGACCAGGTGATTTGAGAGATTTGTGATGATAAAACATTATTAAATCCTTTATGGTCTGTAAGGATATAATATAAACATGAGTATTTTAGATAAGGTTGGGAGAAGAATGTGTAGTCTCTGCGATTGGGATGATGTAGGCGCCATATATCATGTAGGTGTAAGGATTGTAAGCTTTTCCTTTCTTCTTTGATCTGAGCTCTAGTGATATGCGATTGTGAGGTTATCTCAAACTTAATTGACTTTAGATTCTGGAACTCAATTGCAGAGTAATAATGTTTAAATGTATCACTGTTCCAAATATGAGTTCACTATTGAGGAGTGAAATCCCAGCAAGAATAGTGCAAAATCAATATGATGGACAAATATCCCAATATGGATTGATTCAAATGTTCCTTAATTAAGAACACTGAAAACACATATGGTATGTGTAAAATAATAGCATAAACAGTTTATCGAATACTTCAATCAATAAGTTGCAGACTGAAAACAGATACTAGGATACAGAGTGCTGAGCATGTCAATTCAGGAAATTGGTAATCCTTATAACTCCAATAGGATTTTATAACACAAAGTCTTACAGCACCTCTTAGTATGGTAACATTAAACTGAGGTGTATCACTTTAAGAGGATTAGACTTGCTTGCAGTTATTCAAACTAAATATGGAAATGATACTTTGTAAGAAAAGCAACAAAAGATACTTGAGGTACAGGTTGGTTAATCCGCCCTCCGGTCAGCTGACAATGATAGCCATTACTCCTGAAAAGTACTTGCAAACAAAGCAGGAGGAGAGTATTGAGAAGTGAGCTGATCTGTGCGGCAATCTCTGGTCTGATGCTTGAGGCTCTGTATGCTGAATTAGCTGCAGCAGAGGGAGAAGTGGCAATTTGCAGCTGCTGCTGCAGATTCAGTGTTGATTCAGCACAATTAAAAATGCAGGTGAGAAACGTTTAGTGGAAATTAGGGAACTGTAGCGAAAGATTCACACTGACTTCCTTTTCAGAATACTGGCAAACAAATTCAGAAGTAGGTGAATAAAGGTTAAAGTCCACTTCCACTGAGAATAGATGAAACTTTAAATTGTAATCCACAATAGAGGCTTGCAATAGGAACACAAGCTGGGCTCAGGAAAAGGTAGATTACACTACAAAATACTAAGCAAGGAGCCACAGGAAATGGTGGAATTTATAACCTAGGCAACCAATGAGAAAGTTCCTATGCAAATCCCTGCTTAAAGGCACAGTAACCCTGACATGACCCCTCCCTCAAGGCAACTGTGCCACAGTTGTCGGTCTAGGTTGGTCCGGGTACCTCCTGTGGAATAGAGTAACCAATCTAGGGGCATTCAGATTCGAAGCCGGTTCCCAAGAGTCTTCTTCAGAGGAATAACCCTTCCAGTGTACCAAATATTGTAATTCTCCCATTTTATGTCTGGAATCCAGTAGGGAATAAACTTCAAACACATCCTGATCCAAGGTGAGAGGCTGTGGTGGTAATAGGGTTAGGGAACTTCTAGATGGTGTATATGGTTTGAGAAGTGAGACATGGAATGTAGGATGGATCTTCATTGTGTCAGGCAATTTCAGTGTAACAGCATTGTCATTAATGACACGAACGATAGGATAAGGTCCAATGTATAAGCCGGCTAATTTCTTGCAAGGGATTTGTAATTTCAGGTTTTTGGTAGATAGCCATACAAGATCACCCACGGTGTAATGAGGAGGAGGCCTTCTTCGAAGGTCATAGTAAAGTTTTTGAACCTGTTGAGCTTTCTCAATGTTCTCATGTATAATCTGGAAATTCTGCTGTAGAGAGTCATGGATATCTTCTATCGAGGGTGAATTCAAACCATCTGGAGAGGCAATTATGAAATCTGGATGGAAAGCATAGTTTGCGAAGAAGGGTGAATATTTCGTAGACGTATTCACAGCATTATTGTAGGCGAATTCGGCCATTGATAGGTATTTCACCCAATCAGTCTGGTTGTAAGAGCAATAGCAATGTAGAAATTGTTCAAGCTATTGGTTCAATCTCTCTGATTGACCGTTTGTTTGTGGGTGGAAAGAGGTCTTCTTTCTAGCTTGGATACAGAGCAAATCTGACAGGAACGAATGAAACTCTGCACAGAGTCCTTTTGCTTGGGCCACCAGAAGGACCTTGAAATTATTTCTAAGGTACGTCGTATGCCAGGATGTCCAGATAGCAGGGTGTCATGATGGATCTGAATAATTGAAGTTCTCATAGGTTCAGGAACATAGATTTTTTGGTCATGATAGAATAAAGAATTCTTTTTTATCAAATTGTATGAAGATGGGGGGTTTTCCATTGTTGTATGTCTTTTCAATTCTGATATCATATCAGTGGTAAGTCCAATGAAACACTCATGAGGTATAATGGTAGTCTGTGTATCTAGTGGAGTAAGTCTTTCGGGTAGACGGGACAGAGCATCTGCTTTGCCATTCCTTGAAGCTGGTCGGTAAACTATGTTGAAATTAAAACGGGAGAAGAACAGACTCCATCGTACCTGTCTTGCAGATAAGGTTTTACTGGTTTGTAGGTATACTAGGTTCCTTTGGTCTGTTAAAATTAAGATTGGATATTTAGTGCCTTCAAGGAGATGCCTCCAGTTTTCTAAGGCACGTTTTATCGCAAGGAGTTCCTTGTCTCCGATGGAATAGTTCCTTTCAGAGGAAGTCATCATTGAAGAGTAATAAGAAACGGGATGAATAGGATCCTTAAGGGACTTTTGTTGGGATAAAACTGCCCCCAGAGCAAAATCCGAAGAATCAACCTCTAAGATATACTGTAAGGATGGATCCGGAAAGTTCAAGATAGGTGCAGAGGTGAACTTCGTCTTTAGTAAGTTGAAAGCAAGATCTGCTTTTTCGTTCCAAATATAAGGTACATTAGTGCTGGTCAAAGTTGTCAATGGTTTGGCTACTTTAGAGAAATCTTTAATAAATTTTCTGTAGTAGTTCGCAAACCCTAAGAATTTTTGTAGGTCTTTCCTGGATTTAGGAACTGTCCAGTTCTTTACTGCTTCAACCTTTTGTGTTTGCATAGTAACCCCAGTGGGAGAGATGTCGTACCCAAGGAAAGAGACATGATCTGTATGAAATAGACACTTTTCCAGTTTGGCATAAAGTTTATGTTCTCTAAGCCGTGATAATACCTTTCGGACATGTTTGATGTGTTCATTCAGATCTTTAGAATAAATCAGGATATCGTCTAGGTAGATGACTAAACAGACGTCGAGTAAATCCATGAACACATCATTGATAAAGAGAAGAAAAGTAGCTGGTGCATTGCACAGTCCGAAAGGCATTACAAGATACTCATATAGGCCGTACCTGGTTCTGAAAGCAGTTAACCATTCCTGGCCCTCCTTTATCCTCACCAAGTTATACGCTCCCCTGAGGTCAAGTTTAGTATAGATCTTTGCTTCAGATAGACGTTCAATCAACTCCGGGATCAGAGGGAGAGGGTAGCGGTTCTTGATTGTACGTTTATTCAGCTCCCGGTAGTCGATTATAGGTCTAAGTGTAGAGTCCTTGTTTCGGACAAAGAACATCCCAGCGCCAGCAGGAGAGGTCGAAGTCCTGATGAAACCTTTTCTGAGGTTCTCTTCCAAATATTCTTTTAGATTAACTAATTCGGGTTGGCTCATAGGGTAGAGATGTCCGTATGGGATGGTGGAACCTGGTAGTAATTCGATCGGACAATCATATGGACGATGAGGTGGAATATTTTCAGCCTCGGTTTTACTAAAAACATCTGTGAAGTCAGAGTAGTGTGATGGAATCTCAGGCACGTAAAACTCAGACTGTTGATCAGTCTGAAGTATGCTATGGTTAGGCAAACAAGTCTGTGAGCAGTAATCGGAATTGAACTGAATAGAGAAAGGGGACCATACAATCTGTGGGTTGTGTTGTTGTAACCACTTAATACCGAGAACCACAGGGAAAAGAGGAGATCTTAAAACCTCGAAAGAGATTAATTCAGTGTGACTATTAATGTTAACAGTGATAGGAACAGTTTGGTGGGTTATAGGACCTGTTTTGGGTGCGGAACCATCAATCATACGAATGGAGACAGGGTTATGCTTTAGAATAGTAGGTATTTTATTTGCTTTTACAACATGTTGGTCTATAAAACAACCATAAGCTCCAGAGTCGATTATAACGTCAGTCGTCACTTGATCTTGCTCCCACTGTAAGGAGAGGGACAACATAGCATAAGTATTCAAACGGCAAGATTGTACAGAGGAATTAATTTGTAAAAACTTACTTTTCTTAGTTTTCTGAAGTATGGGACAATCTTGTACTGAGTGGGATGGACTAGCACAATACATACAGAGATTTTTTATTTTCCTGCGATAGCGTTCTTCTGAAGTCAGAGGCCCTCTGACTGCACCTATTTCCATAGGAGTAGGAGTGGTTCTTGGTTGGGTAGTTGAAGGTATGGCTGGAATGTTAAAACCCTTTGGACACACATCTGTAGAAAAATTCTCAGCTTTCCTTTCGCGTAGTCTTCGGTCTAATTGTTGAGCAGTTTTCATGATGGCCTCCAGTGATTTTGGGAGCTCTATTCTGGCTAGTTCATCTTTTAATGCCTCCGAAAGACCTAAGCGAAATTGGTTACGTAAGGCAATTTGACTCCATTGAGTGTCTACAGCATACAGTTTGAAATCGGTTATGTAGTCCTCAACAGGTCTTTTGCCTTGTTTCAGGCTTCTCATAGATGCTTCGGCAGACATCTGGACATCGGTGTCATGAAACAGTTCATCCATTGCATTGAAGAAATCTGTTAGAGTGGCTAATGCCGGATCATTATGCTCGCACAGATTATCTGCCCATGTGCGTGGCTCAGCTCTCAGAAATGAAATGGTACTGAGTACCTTGATTCTCTCAGTAGGGTAGCTAGGAGGTCTTAAATTAAATAGAAGGTGGCAGGAATTTTTAAACTGTCTATAGTTTTTCCTGTTGCCGGAGAAAGGTTCTGGTAATGATACCGATGGTTCAGAGGTTTGTAGTACCTGTGAGGGTTGTGGAGATATGGACTCCCTGATAATACCCCTTAGAGATTGATTTTCAACCTGTAGGTCGTGCACAGCCTGGGCTAACTGATCCACCTTTTGGGATAAATTGTATACTATTTGTGGAAGCTCTGCTGGTTCCATGACAGGTTTAGTATTATGTGAGGTTATCTCAAACTTAATTGACTTTAGATTCTGGAACTCAATTGCAGAGTAATAATGTTTAAATGTATCACTGTTCCAAATATGAGTTCACTATTGAGGAGTGAAATCCCAGCAAGAATAGTGCAAAATCAATATGATGGACAAATATCCCAATGTGGATTGATTCAAATGTTCCTTAATTAAGAACACTGAAAACACATATGGTATGTGTAAAATAATAGCATAAACAGTTTATCGAATACTTCAATCAATAAGTTGCAGACTGAAAACAGATACTAGGATACAGAGTGCTGAGCATGTCAATTCAGGAAATTGGTAATCCTTATAACTCCAATAGGATTTTATAACACAAAGTCTTACAGCACCTCTTAGTATGGTAACAATAAACTGAGGTGTATCACTTTAAGAGGATTAGACTTGCTTGTAGTTATTCAAACTAAATATGGAAATGATACTTTGTAAGAAAAGCAACAAAAGATACTTGCGGTACAGGTTGGTTAATCCGCCCTCCGGTCAGCTGACAATGATAGCCGTTACTCCTGAAAAGTACTTGCAAACAAAGCAGGAGGAGAGTATTGAGAAGTGAGCTGATCTGTGCGGCAATCTCTGGTCTGATGCTTGAGGCTCTGTATGCTGAATTAGCTGCAGCAGAGGGAGAAGTGGCAGTTTGCAGCTGCTGCTGCAGATTCAGTGTTGATTCAGCACAAGTAAAAATGCAGGTGAGAAAAGTTTAGTGGAAATTAGGGAACTGTAGCAAAAGATTCACACTGACTTCCTTTTCAGAATACTGGCAAACAAATTCAGAAGTAGGTGAATAAAGGTTAAAGTCCACTTCCACTGAGAATAGATGAAACTTTAAATTGTAATCCAAAATAGAGGCTTGCAATAGGAACACAAGCTGGGCTCAGGAAAAGGTAGATTACACTACAAAATACTAAGCAAGGAGCCACAGGAAATGGTGGAACTTATAACCTAGGCAACCAATGAGAAAGTTCCTATGCAAATCCCTGCTTAAAGGCACAGTAACCCTGACAACGATAGACTGCTAGAACAGTCTAGAGATGGTTCTAAAGGGATGTTAAAATCTCCCCAGTACAGAATTGGAAACATTTTGCATGGCCCTTATTGGGACCATAGATATTAGCGATGGTTAATGATCTGCTGTATAATAGGCCTGATATAATAAGTAATCTTCCTTCTGCATCTGATGTCTGTGATATGAGTGTGAAGGGTAAAAAAAAAAATCTAAATAGTATAGCCACTCCATTGTGTTTGCTTGTGTTTAAACTAAAATATTGTAATGTAAGTAATATTTAGATAATGAGGGTTTGTGTTCAGAATATGTTTATTGTAATAACACTATAGATGCTCCTTTCTTGTATAAGTCATACAAGGCCATAGATCTTTTATGTGGTGATTAAAAAACCTTTCACATTTTAGGTGAGTAATGTCACTGGGTGATGCACCTGTCTATGTACTTGTGAAGTTGACATCTGGTTTATAGTTAGATAGCCGGGGCACCGCCATCATGAATTGAAGCCTCTGCAATACCATCAGTTTTATGAGCTATTTGTTCTGTAACTGAAAATAATGCAAGTTAGAAGTTATAAAATACAAGTAAACCAATTGTAACAAACTGTGTCGGCTAGCCGCTCCAAACTCCTTACCGAGCGCCTCCTGGGCTCACGATAGTGACGTCAGATGCCACGGATGGAAGCATAAGGGCCAAACATGAGGGCAAAGGTACAATGCTCAAAAGCAGAAACCAACTGCTAATAGGTATATAAAAAATGGAATAAGAGCAGCACGGCAGTAATACTTAAACAGAATACATTTATTTCACATGTACAACATACATGCAAGAAAAGGAAAAAACGTTTTTTCCTTTTCTTGCATGTATGTTGTACACGTGAAATAAATGTATTCTGTTTAAGTATTACTGCCGTGCTGCTCTTAAACCAATTGTAACCTCTTAAATAACTGCCATACTATAAGTTGTGTGCTCTGAAACTCTAAATAACTTGGTTTAAAAATCAACAAGCATAAATTATTACCTGTGGAGGTAGGTATCTTAAGCATTCTATAAACAGAGTCATGTGCTATCCATAAATTTAAGGCATTGCTATTTCAATCCAGCAAAATAATTAAAACAGTAACTAATGGAACATAAGAACATGTTGGACACCAATCCATGAGCACATACTCAAAGGAGAAATCCATTGAGTGTAACTAGTAATCTGGTCATGAATATCATGTACACATAGGCCGGGCCCAAATTTAAGAACAATTTTGGACTGTCCCTCCTCCCTTTTCCCCCCTCAAGAGGGGTTTGGGAAAATGCAAGGTCAACTAGGTGAGTCATGATTTAAACTTTTGTACGTTTGTAACCGTAAGGGGGCATTACTAGTGAATACTTAGGCCTCCCTCAATAATAACAAAACTGTTTGTGATCCAAATCTAGGTTCTGCACCTTATAAAAAAAGTCTAGACCTACAAGTAATGTCCCAAGACTAATAATAACACACAACGCCCAGAGTATTAATGTAAGCCAGATCATAAACAAACACTGGCACATTTTGATGTCTGACTCTACTTTTAAAGACATGATAGGGGAAAGACCTTCTATTACATATAGACGTACATGCAATATCAAAGATATGATTACATTTACAGAGGCATAAGACCAAAACTGCATTAGCTACAGGGTCACATAAGTGTGGCAACTGTAGCACCTGCAAATATATCATTAAATCAGACCACATAACTGATCCATTCAAAACCAGACATTCCATCAAAAATTACATCAGCTGCCAAACAGAGGGTGCAATATATGCCCTGAAGTGTAAATGTGCGAAACTTAGGGTTAGAGTGATGGAACATCTGCGTAACATAAGGAACGCAGAGAAAGACAAACAAGATGATAAAACCCTAACTAGTGTCACCCACCATTTCTTACGTTATCACAAAGCCAATACTGTGGAACTACAATGCCAAGGCATAGAAAGGGTTAGCCTAGGCATTAGAGGAGGAAATCTTGAGAAAATGTTGTTGAAAAAAGAAAGTAGATGGATCTATTTACTGAATACAGTACAACCCTGTGGTCATCTATAAGATAACCAGACATAAATAGTAGGATTAAATCCATTAAACTAACCATACACACAAGTATACACGACTGCATCTACTACTATACTTTTGAGGGGAAGTCTTTTAGGAGACTAATCAATATATAAAGTATATGCAATTATCAATTTTTTCGTTGTCACTTTAAATATACTTTTCACTTAAATTCTATTTTCTGAAAAACTCTTAAGTTACTATTACATATGCACTACATCTGGAACATAGACTATTCCAAATGGAAAAGATTTACACTCTAAAAAATAGCATCACACTTTTGTCACTCACATTGAGACTTTCACAACTAACTGATTAAGATATATCAGTAATGTAGATAAGCAATTCACCCTGCCACATTATCATTATTTTACCAACTCTAGACACTCAGTTATTTCTGAGAGATACAATAACTTATCATCAACACACCAATTTATTTTCAGCAAGTCGAATGATCAGTTGTTTTCACCACATCACATGGGTACACAGTCATCTCCTTTAACATATAACCACGACGATTGTCAAATTGGGTTTTAACACATTATAACGGTACACTGTTACTACTTGGACACACAATCATATTTTGGGTAATATATATTTTTTTAAGAAAGTTTATACACTTTACTAAATAATTTAATGACACATTATCCCTATGTATTATTATATAACATATCTCATTATTATCAACAGATCAATAATCCATATAAATAACCTACACTTATCACTTTATTACAGTTGTGAAAATTACTTTATACTTTTAGGTAATAAAACACATCTAGAAAATTATAAGTAATACCTATGTATGAGGCAAGGTTGTAAAAACATTCACTGATCTCATTTACTATTACTAAGTACTGATACGATGGGAATTTACTATACTAACTTGACTGTTTACAGAACATCACATATTGGACTACCCGATACGTAAATCAAGGTTATACAATTAATAGCCTCACAAAGATACCCTTATTAGCAATATTATCAATATCTCTGATTTTTTCAATCAGGATAAATATTTAGAATACTTATAATATATAATATACCCTCATAGTCACTTTAATTAGAGATTTTCCGCAAATCATACTTTTTCTATAACATACAACATCCTAGGAATCCATTAATAAACTTATTTTAACATTACTATTTTCTTCACCTAAACTGATCACAGTTAGAGTATGTGATTTAACACATTGAAATATTGGAAATCTTCCTTCTAGATCTTATGTTTATAATAATGTGTACCTCTATGCAATGGGAGTCAATACGAATAATTCGGTTTTAACTATTGGCTGAGCAGGTAAAGATTGACAGGAAGCCTATCCAGTGTCAGTATTTACAATCACACATCCGGCGGCTCGCTGCCTTTGAAAAAGCCCTATTCGGGTGAAGCGCGTTAGGGGTTGAGAGCTAAAGGGGGCTCTACTTTTTTAAAACATATTCCTTTAGAACTGTTGACCGCATTTGCGGTAGTCCATTTATACCTTACCAATAATTGAAAAATAACCGTAATATATACCGTAGCTACTACACCGTAGCCACCACGCTAGGCTATAACAAGCACAGACTACGATTCATAGCCACTTTATTAAGGGCTAAAAATTTGAACCAGCGTAGTAATCGGCTCTGGAGTTGTTGACCGCATACAGCGGTATTGTACAAGAAATAATTATTGTTAATACTAAACTAAACAGCCCCTTTGGCAAATTAAATGATTATAGGTTGAGAGGTAACCTTTTTGGTAAGGGCCAATAACCACAAGAGGAGATTGAAACAATAGATATTTTGTAGCAGGTAGTGTTACTTTGTTTCAAGCATAGTATAGCAGTATAAGAGCGTCTATACTGAATATACAACTTATAGACTCAGTAGCACTGCAAGTGAATACATTACTAGCAAGCAGAGCTGCAACAATCATAGGCTCTAACTCATAGCTACTTCAAACCGTTACCACCCTAATTCAAGAGTCACGGGTTCTCATTTATATATATTTTTTCACTCGGTGAAACTCTATAACATTAAGCGATGAAACAAACAATTGGTATTGAATGTAAATATTAACATTCAAACTGCTTGACTCACAGCTACAGCTGAACGTTTTGCAAACAATACATTCTCTAGTAATATATTTCAAAGAGGGATATTTATTCTACATAGCTGCAATCCAATTAGGGCAATGAAATAACGTTATAATATTATCTACTAGAACAATACTGCCTTAAATCTAATTCAGATATTTTCTACATATTTAAGCAACCGACTGGATATTCTTTATATATACTCTAGCCTTTGTCAAGCAGCATGTATTAACTCTCACACTGCTACGGCTAATTTATTTATAACTTGCAGCCTAGACAAAGCAAGTAGTATACTAGCATATAGCAATTCACTGCTCTTCCATGTATTAAATCATTGCAGATATAGGGGGGTAGTTATCAAGCCATCTACTTTTCTGGCTTCGCCGGCCCAATACGTCCGCCTAAGCTCGCCTACCTTCGCCGCCGCGGATCTGAAAAAATACGCCTAAGTTATCAAATAAAGCTGTCAAAAAGCCGCGGGGCGATGAGCAGCGGACTGTGACAGTTATCACTCATCCGATCTCGCTGCCCTTCGGCTTTTTCCCAGCTTTATTGCTAGCCTGTCACTAAGCACTCACACTAAACTGCACTGTTCTACCCCCTATACCGGCGCCCCCGGAGCCCCCCGCAACTAAATAAAGTTACTAACCCCTAAACCGCCGCTCCTAGACCCTGCCACAAGTCTTATAAATGTATTAACCCCTAAACCGCTGCTCCTAGACCCTGCCGCAAGTCTTATAAATGTATTAACCCCTAAACCGCCGCTCCTAGACCCTGCCGCAAGTCTTATAAATGTATTAACCCCTAAACCGCCGCTCCTAGACCCCGCCGCAAGTCTTATAAATGTATTAACCCCTAAACCGCCGCTCCCGGACACCGCTGCCACCTACATTATACCTAGTAACCCCTATCCTGCCCCCCCTATACCGTCGCCCTCTATTATAAAATTATTAACCCCTATCCTGCTGATCCCGCACCTCTCCGCAACTAAATAAATAGTTTAACCCCTAAACCGCCGCTCCATGAACCCGCCGCAACCTATATTAAACCTATTAACCCCTATCCTGCCCCCCCTACACCGTCGCCACCTATAATAAATTTATTAACCCCTAATCTGCCCCCCCTACACCGTCGCCACCTATAATAAATTTATTAACCCCTAATCTGCCCCCCCTACACCGTCGCCACCTATAATAAATGTATTAACCCCTAATCTGCCCCCCCCTACACCGTCGCCACCTATAATAAATTTATTAACCCCTATCCTGCCCCCCACTACGCCGCCGCCACTGTAATAAAATGATTAACCCCTAAACCTAAGTCTAACCCTAACGCCCCCCTAACTTAAATATTAATTAAATAAATCTAAATAAATTAACTCTTATTAACTAAATGAATCCTATTTAAAACTAAATACTTACCTTTAAAATAAACCCTAATATAGCTACAATATAAATAATAATTATATTCTAGCTATCTTAGGATTTATTTTTATTTTACAGGTACCTTTCAATTTATTTTAACCATGTACAATAACTATTAAATAGTTATTAACTATTTAATAGCTTATCTAGCTAAAATAAAGAGAAATGTACCTGTGAAATAAATCCTAACCTAAGTTACAATTACACCTAACACTACACTATACTTTAATAAATTATTCCTATTTAAAAATAAATACTTACCTGTAAAATAAACCCTAAGATAGCTACAATGTAATTAATAATTATATTATAGCTATCTTAGGATTTATATTTATTTTACAGGTAACTTTGTATTTATTTTAGCTAGTTAGAATAGTTATTAAATAGTTATTAACTATTTAATAACTACCTAGCTAAAAGAAATACAAAATTACCTGTAAAATAAATCCTAACTTAAGTTACAATTAAACCTAATACTACACTATCATTAAATTAACTAAATAAACTACCTACAAATAACTACAATTAAATACAATTACATAAACTAACTAAAGTACAAAAAATAAAAAAAGCTAAGTTACAAAAAATAAAAAATTAAGTTACAAACATGTTAAAAATATTACAACAATTTTAAGCTACTTACACCTAATCTAAGCCCCCTAATAAAATAACAAACCCCCCCAAAATAAAAAAAATCCCTACCCTATTCTAAATTAAATACATTTCAAAGCTCTTTTACCTTACCAGCCCTTAAAAGGGCCATTTGTGGGGGCATGCCCCAAAAAGTTCAGCTCTTTTGCCTGTAAAAGAAAAATACAACCCCCCCAACATTAAAACCCACCACCCACATACCCCTAATCTAACCCAAACCCCCCTTACAAAAACCTAACACTAATCCCCTGAAGATCATCCTACCTTGAGTCGTCTTCACTCAGCCGAGCCACCGATGGAACTGAAGAGGACATCCGGAGCGGAAGAAGTTAATCCTCCAAGCGGCGCTGAAGAAATCTTCCATCCGATGAAGTCATCATCCAGGCGGCGCCGATGTCATCTTCAAAGAGGCGCTGAAGAGGTCTTCTATCCGGGCGAAGTCATCTTCCAAGCCGGGTCTTGAATCTTCCTTCCGCCGACGCGGAACCACCTTCTTCACCGACGGACTACGACGAATGACGGCTCCTTTAAGGGATGTCATCCAAGATGGCGTCCCCTCAATTCCGATTGGCTGATAGGATTCTATCAGCCAATCGGAATTAAGGTAGGAAAATCTGATTGGCTGATGGAATCAGCCAATCAGATTCAAGTTCAATCCGATTGGCTGATCCAATCAGCCAATCAGATTGAGCTCGCATTCTATTGGCTGATCGGAACAGCCAATAGAATGCGAGCTCAATCTGATTGGCTGATTCCATCAGCCAATCAGATTTTTCCTACCTTAATTCCGATTGGCTGATAGAATCCTATCAGCCAATCGGAATTGAGGGGACGCCATCTTGGATGACGTCCCTTAAAGGAGCCGTCATTCATCGTAGTCCGTCGGTGAAGAAGGTGGTTCCGCGTCGGCGGAAGGAAGATTCAAGACCCGGCATGGAAGATGACTTCGCCCGGATAGAAGACCTCTTCAGCGCCTCTTTGAAGATGACATCGGCCGGATCGAAGACTTCTTCAGCGCCGCCTGGATGATGACTTCATCGGATGGAAGATTTCTTCAGCGCCGCTTGGAGGATTAACTTCTTCCGCTCCGGATGTCCTCTTCAGTTCCATCGGTGGCTCGGCTGAGTGAAGACGACTCAAGGTAGGATGATCTTCAGGGGATTAGTGTTAGGTTTTTGTAAGGGGGGTTTGGGTTAGATTAGGGGTATGTGGGTGGTGGGTTTTAATGTTGGGGGGGGTTGTATTTTTCTTTTACAGGCAAAAGAGCTGAACTTTTTGGGGCATGCCCCCACAAATGGCCCTTTTAAGGGCTGGTAAGGTAAAAGAGCTTTGAAATTTATTTAATTTAGAATAGGGTAGGGATTTTTTTTATTTTGGGGGGGTTTGTTATTTTATTAGGGGGCTTAGATTAGGTGTAAGTAGCTTAAAATTGTTGTAATATTTTTAACATGTTTGTAACTTAATTTTTTATTTTTTGTAACTTAGCTTTTTTTATTTTTTGTACTTTAGTTAGTTTATGTAATTGTATTTAATTGTAGTTATTTGTAGGTAGTTTATTTAGTTAATTTAATGATAGTGTAGTATTAGGTTTAATTGTAACTTAGGTTAGGATTTATTTTACAGGTAATTTTGTATTTCTTTTAGCTAGGTAGTTATTAAATAGTTAATAACTATTTAATAACTATTCTAACTAGCTAAAATAAATGCAAAGTTACCTGTAAAATAAATATAAATCCTAAGATAGCTATAATATAATTATTAATTATATTGTAGCTATCTTAGGGTTTATTTTACAGGTAAGTATTTATTTTTAAATAGGAATAATTTATTAAAGTATAGTGTAGTGTTAGGTGTAATTGTAATTTAGGTTAGGATTTATTTCACAGGTACATTTCTCTTTATTTTAGCTAGGTAAGCTATTAAATAGTTAATAACTATTTAATAGTTATTGTACATGGTTAAAATAAATTGAAAGTTACCTGTAAAATAAATATAAATCCTAAGATAGCTAGAATATAATTATTATTTATAGTGTAGCTATATTAGGGTTTATTTTAAAGGTAAGTATTTAGTTTTAAATAGGATTCATTTAGTTAATAAGAGTTAATTTATTTAGATTTATTTAATTAATATTTAAGTTAGGGGGGCGTTAGGGTTAGACTTAGGTTTAGGGGTTAATAATTTTATTACAGTGGCGGCGGCGTAGTGTGGGGCAGGATAGGGGTTAATAAATTTATTATAGGTGGCGACGGTGTAGGGGGGGCAGATTAGGGGTTAATAAGTTTAATATAGGTTGCGGCGGGTTCAGGGAGCGGCGGTTTAGGGGTTAATACATTTATTATAGTTGCGGTGGGCTCCGGGAGCGGCGGTTTAGGGGTTAATATGTATAGAGTAGCTTGCGGTGGGCTCCGGGAGCGGCGGTTTAGGGGGTAATAACTTTATTTAGTTGCGGCGGTGTAGGGGGGGTCAGATTAGTGGTGTTTAGACTCGGGGTACATGTTAGGGTGTTAGGTGCAGACAGCTCCCATAGAAATCAATGGGATGTCTGTCAGCAGCGAACTTGTACTTTCGCTATGGTCAGACTCCCATTGATTCCTATGGGATCCGCCGCCTCCAGGGGTGGCGGATTGAAAACCAGGTACGCTGGGCCGTAAAAGTGCCGAGCGTACCTGCTAGTTTTTTGATAGCTAGCAAAAGTAGTGAGAATGTGCCGCACTTGTGTGCGGAACATCTGGAGTGACGTAAGAATCGATCTGTGTCGGACTGAGTCCGGCGGATCGATGCTTACGTCACAAAATTCTACTTTTGCCGGTCTCGAGCCTTTGATAACTAAGGCGAATCAGCCTCGCCACAAATACGCTGCGGAATTCCAGCGTATTTGAGGTTGACGGCTTGATAACTAGGCCCCATAGAAACACATCAGTAACATTAATGACTACACTAGTCCAAACTGTGACTTACATATACAAGCGTACATTGTGTTGCATAAATACAAGTGATACACAGTGAGATATAGAAATTACTGTAGCATATAATAAGCAGACTGATACTTAGTACCAAGCTTATTAGCAATTCCAGCTTTGATTACAGTCAATATATAAGGCTCCTGATATTACAATAATTAACAACATAAATTTGATACTGATATATTAACAAGTATCTCCAAACCAACTCAGCTCCCTAAGGGGAAGCAGGCTATAAAACTATTACAAGAGCACCTCTACTATATGGTATAGAGGCCAACTAAAGGCTAATACTAACACTACTGTCAAATATACCAGATCTGGGGAAATATACAAGGGAAGTTATTCAATTTGTCCCTTAAACTTGTGACTAGTTGTCACCATCTAGTAGATATCAAAGTATTTGATACCAAATATAATAATAATTCAATAGATGGATGGCAACTAGTATAATCTCTATCGCCTAGATTTAGAGTTCTGCGTTAGCCGTCAAAACCAGCGTTAGGGGGTCCTAATGCTGGTTTTTACTGCCCGCTGCTATTTAGAGTCAGTCAGGAAAGGGTCTAACGCTCACTTTCCAGCCGCGACTTTTCCATACCGCAGATCCCCCTACGCCAATTGCGTATCCTATCTTTTCAATGGGATCTTTCTAACGCTGGTATTTAGAGTCTTGGCTGAAGTGAGCGTTAGAAATCTAACGACAAAACTCCAGCCGCAGAGAAAAGCCAGGAGTTAAGAGCTTTCTGGGCTAAAGCCGGTTCATAAAGCTCTTAACTACTGTGCTCTAAAGTACACTAACACCCATAAACTACCTATGTACCCATAAACCGAGGCCCCCCCACACCGCCGCCACTCTATTACATTTTTTTAACCCCAATCTGCCCACCGCACACCGCCGCCATCTACATTATTTACCCCTAATCTGCTGCCCCTAACACCGCCGACACCTACATAATATTTATTACCCCCTAATCTGCCCCCCCAACGTCGCCGCTACCTACCTACAATTATTAACCCCTAATCTGCCGACCGGACCTCACCACTACTCTAATAAATGTATTAACCCCTAAAGCTAAGTCTAACCCTAACCCTAACACCCCCCTAAGTTAAATATAAATTTTATCTAACGAAATAAAATAAATCTTATTAAATAAATGAATCCTATTTAAAGCTAAATACTTACCTGTAAAATAAACCCTAATATAGCTACAATATAAATAATAATTATATTGTAGCTATTTTAGGATTAATATTTATTTTACAGGCAACTTTGTATTTATTTTAACTAGGTACAATAGCTATTAAATAGTTATTAACTATTTAATAACTACCTAGCTAAAAGAAATACAAAATTACCAGTAAAATAAATCTGAACCTAAGTTACAATTAAACCTAACACTACACTATTATTAAATAAATTAAATAAATTAAATACAAATACCTACAAATAAATACACTAACTAAAGTACAAAAAATAAAAAAAGAACTGTTACAAAAAATAAAAAAATAATTTACAAACATTATAAAAATATTACAACAATTTTAAGCTAATTACACCTACTCTAAGCCCCCTAATAAAATAACAAAGCCCCCCAAAATAAAAAAAATTCCCTACCCTATTCTACATTTAAAAGATACCAGCTCTACTACCTTACCAGCCCTTAAAAGGGCCTTTTGCGGGGCATGCTTCAAAGAAAACAGCTCTTTTGCCTGTAAAATAAAAATACAACCCCCCCCAACAATAAAACCCACCACCCACACACCCCTACTATAACCCAAACCCCCCTTAAATAAACCTAACACTACCCCCTGAAGATCTTCCTACCTTGAGTCGTCTTCACTCAGCCGAGCCGAATTCTTCATCAACCAATCAGATTCAAGTTCAATCCGATTGGCTGATCCAATCAGCCAATCAGATTGAGCTCGCATTCTATTGGCTGATCGGAACAGCCAATAGAATGCGAGCTCAATCCGATTGGCTGATCCAATCAGCCAATCGAATTGAACTTGAATCTGATTGGCTGATTCAATCAGCCAATCAGAATTTTCCTACCTTAATTCCGATTGGCTGATAGAATCCTATCAGCCAATCGGAATTCGAGGGACGCCATCTTGGATGACGTCCCTTAAAGGAACCTTCATTCGTTGTTAGTCCGTCGGTGAAGAAGGATGGCTCCGCGTCGGCTGCTTGAAGATGGTCCCGCTCCGCGCCGGATGGAAGAAGATAGAAGATGCCGCCTGGATGAAGATGTTTGCCGGTCCGGATCTCCTCTTCTGCCCGGATAGGATGAAGACTTTGGACCCTCTGGAGGAGCTCTTCTTGCCGGATAGGATGAAGACTTCGGACCCTCTTCTGGACGGATTGGTGATACCCGGCTTGGTGAAGACAAGGTAGGGAGATCTTCAGGGGCTTAGTGTTAGGTTTATTTAAGGGGGGTTTGGGTTAGATTAGGGGTATGTGGGTGGTGGGTTGTAATGTTGGGGGGGTATTGTATTTTTTTTTTACAGGCAAAAGAGCAGAATTCTTTGGGGCATGCCCCGCAAAAGGCCCTTTTAAGGGCTGGTAAGGTAAAAGAGCTTTACAATTTTTATTTTAGAATAGGGTAGGGCATTTTTTTATTTTGGGGAGTTTTGTTATTTTTTTAGGGGGCTTAGAGTAGGTGTAATTAGTTTAAAATTCTTGTAATCTTTTTTTATTTTTTTTAATTTAGTGTTTTTTTGTTTGTAATTTAGTGTTTGTTTTTTTTTGTAATTTAGTTTAGTTGATATAATTGTAGGTAATTGTAGGTAGTTTATTTAATTTATTTATTGATAGTGTAGTGTTAGGTTTAATTGTAACTTAGGTTAGGATTTATTTTACAGGTAATTTTGTAATTATTTTAACTAGGTAGCTATTAAATAGTTATTAACTATTTAATAGCTATTGTACCTGGTTAAAATAAATACAAATTTGCCTGTAAAATAAATATTAATCCTAAAATAGCTACAATATAATTATTATTTATATTGTAGCTATATTAGGGTTTA
Organism: Bombina bombina; assembly: GCF_027579735.1. Lineage (NCBI taxonomy): Eukaryota > Metazoa > Chordata > Amphibia > Anura > Bombinatoridae > Bombina > Bombina bombina. The sequence continues at coordinate 136,852,181 of NC_069501.1, read as the reverse complement.
TTTTACAGGTAAGTATTTAGTTTTAAATAGGATTAATTTATTTAATAAGATTTATTTTATTTCGTTAGATAAAATTTATATTTAACTTAGGGGGGTGTTAGGGTTAGGGTAAGACTTAGCTTTAGGGGTTAATACATTTATTAGAGTAGCGGCGAGGTCCGGTCGGCAGATTAGGGGTTAATAATTGTAGGTAGGTGGCGGCGACGTTGGGGGCGGCAGATTAGGGGTTAATAAATATAATATAGGGGTCGGCGGTGTTAGGGGCAGCAGATTAGGGGTACATAGCTATAATGTAGGTTGCGGCGGTGTATGGAGTGGCAGATTAGGGGTTAATAAGTGTAAGGTTAGGGGTGTTTAGACTCGGGGTACATGTTAGGGTGTTAGGTGCAGACATAGGAAGTGTTTCCCCATAGGAAACAATGGGGCTGCGTTAGGAGCTGAACGCTGCTTTTTTGCAGGTGTTAGGTTTTTTTTCAGCCCAAACTGCCCCATTGTTTCCTATGGGGAAATCGTGCACAAGCAAGTTTTTGAAGCTGGCCGCGTCCGTAAGCACCACTGGTATTGAGAGTTGCAGTGGCGGTAAATTATGCTCTACTCTCCCTTTTTGGAGCCTAACGCAGCCCTTCTGTGAACTCTAAATACCAGCGGTATTTAAAAGGTGCGGGGGGAAAAATACACAAGTAGCTAACGCACCCCTTTGGCCGCAGAACTCTTAATCTAGCCGTATGTGTCATATTTTCTATTACTGGTGGTATCCAAACACAACCTATATGTTTGCAAGCACAACAGATCAATAAAACTAACTCAATATGTACACACTCCCAATTCTCAACCACAGCAATAAGTGGTAGTGTTGTCTATTACTGCTATACAAATTTACCAATTTAGAATTGGCTCCGATTGTTACCTCTATGCAGCCTTGTAACCGTGAGGAAATAGGTTAACAGCAACCACATTTGTGTATTCCTGTATATATTTATAATATCTCAAAGGCACATTATTCTACTCACATGATACAGGGCAACAGATCTTTAGTTGTTTTTAATGTGTTTATACTGGGCCCTATTTTAATGTTATATAAATAAAAGTTATATTTTATCTGTCCTCGGCATCTCAAATACAAGTCCAGGCTAAGAGTGCTATTGGTGCAGTCTGTTCAGAGAGTCTTTCCCTCAATAGTATGCAAGTATCTGCACCGTGTCTACATCTCTATATCTACAGACAAAAGATAGTGTTCAAGAAGTAGATGATGAGAAATTCGAAATCTGAATGTTGTCCTGCGGATTCCTCTGTCATTTATTTTGGACTTCCTGCCAAATCAGTCTCTGTGATTTTGGAAAGTTTTGTGCTTTCTTGGGTTTGTTTGCTTGCAAGATGGGAAGCATTGATGGTGGATCTGTTGATGGTGGATCTGTTGGAGGTGGTTGAGGTAGATTCAGCTTCGCACAGAAGTCGGGAATATCACTGAGACTTTTGCATATGAACCTGTTCCCAGCTCTGAGGACAGTGACATTGGTGGGGTGGCCCCATCTATAGGGAATTTGATGATCTCTTAGTATTTTCATTAGTGGTTGGATTTCCTTGAGTTTCAGGAGTGTTCTAGAAGACAGATCTTCCAATATTTGAATTGTGTGACCTTTGAAGGAGAAGTGTGGATTTTTATTCGCCAATTGCAGAATTTTTTCTTTAGTGGGGTATTGAAGTATTCTAATGATGGCATCTCTAGGGGGTTGTGAAGGATTGGGTTTAGGGTGCAAAGCTCTATGAGCTTGTTCTAGGTAAATGTCATCTTCCCAATTTGCATCTTCGTTTACCTGAAATACATCTAGAATGTAGACCTCAAGAATGTCCGCTGTAATTTCTTCTGAGATCCCCCTGAGTCGCAAATATTTCTATGACTCCTATTTTCTAGGTCGTCTAGTTTGTCATATAATTCTTCTATAGCTGAGTCATGCTATATTAAATGTTGTGACGACTGTTCTATTTCAGTAGCTAGAGAATCTTTTTCTTCTTCCAAAGTGGCAACACGAGATCCCAGATCATTTATATCAGACCTTAATGCAGCTACTTCATCTTTGATGCGTTTGGTAACTTTCTGCATTAGTTCATTCATGTAGGATTTTGTTGGTAGACCGTTCAAATCCGCTTTTGTAAGTGGAGTGTCTGGGTTGTCTGAGGAATGCATTGTTATTGGTGAAGGATTTAAATGTCCCACTAATGTTGCACAATCCTCTAGTGAAGTAGACTCTTCTATTTCTAAGTGCTTGAAATAATTATTCACAGAGGCTTTAGAGCCTATTGAAGCTTTGTAAGATTTGCCTTTCTTATTGTTTTTGCATAAAGACATGTCTCTGAGCTAAGATTAATATATCACAATATCTTCTTTGGAAATAGTTATCCCAAAACCAATGCTATGTTAAGATTATTTAGTATCCCAGTAGTCTTCACCTGGTTATGTAAAGATATGTTCTAATAATAATCTTATAGCAGGTGAATGAATCATATACGTAATGAAAGGCCAGCAAGCAGTAGTATAATTAAATTAATTTGTGCCAGATAGTTCTTATATTGCCCTTGCTTGCTATCATGGGATCCCTCAATAATAACATTACTGGGCTGTGTCTAGTATTATCTGGAAATATCATGTTTCCCTACTGTCTGCCTGGTTTACATGATAGTATGCCTTGTTATAGCGTTGCTGCTTATGGCCAAAGCTGCACATTTAACATGGTGGGTAGTGTTTGTACAGCAGTTGGCAGCAGTGACGTGCAGTGAAATCAGAGGCTGGTGAGGCACTAGATATGATACGCCGGAGAAACACATATACAGAGGGCCGCAAGTACCCCCAACAGGGCAGGTTTAAATGATAGCTGAACCAGTGCACAGGTGAAATAATCAGCTGATGGGTGAGAGCAAGTTAGTAACCACTGAGTTACTGATCAGCTGATTACTTCACCTGTGCACTGATTCAGCTATAAAGAAAACCTGGCCTGTTGGGGATACTTGAAGAACATGGTTGAGAAACACTGCACTAAAGCACCAGCTCATCAGAAATGTATTGATTACCTGGAGAATAAAGCACACATACTCTGCTCACTGACACACACACACACTCTGCTCACATACACACTCACACAATTCTATGGCACAGTGCCAGTTACTAAGCAATTAGAATGATCCACAATCTCTTCTCTACTCACTACTGTATTGTAAAAATAGAAATAATTTACCATACAAATTTTACACAAAGGAGAAGTTATCAATACTGCCAACGCAGCTGCTGCAATATGGTGCTCAAGAAATGCACATGCACATCCCACTTAGGTATGCTCTTCAACAAAGGACACCAAAAGAATGAAGTACATAACAATAATAAAAGTAAAATAGAAAGTTTATTTTTATTTTTTTGTGTGCAATTTCTATCTGAATGATAGAAATGTAATTATGACTTTCATGTTCCTTTCAAAAACTAATTTGATTTGCTGACATGGGGCCAGAACAGTTGATGCTAATTCTCAAAATATAAATAACTAGAAAAGTCTATTAAAATAGCATGCTCTACCTCAATCATGAAAGTTTAATTTTAAATGTCTCACTTTGACTATGCGTTTAACCAGTTACTTTACAGTGGCATTATTTCTATTGGTCCCAATTTTTGCTGCTAATATATTGACAGAACACAGGTGGCGCTGCAGTACAGCTTTTCCTTTGACCCATGTACTGCAATGGAGAGAAGCGTTCCTGTACCTGCCTCTCCATAGCATTACATAGGGGGGAAATTATATTTTTTTGGACTTTTTTTGTTTTAATTAAAAGTTAATTAAGCTTTGGCCACATATGGCAGGGTAGGCACTGCCTCCCCTGCCTCCTACGAGTGCACGTCCCTGGAACTTGGCAGATTTTATACTTGCTGTGTGTCCACTTCAGGGATGATGTTGGCTGGGCTGTGAGGATCGCCGTGCAGTTACAGTAAGTGTGTAGCTGCGGTTATAGATCTTGCCATGTGTAGATTAAGATATCCGCCGCTCACAGCTCCAACTCGCTTCTCAGCGTTCACACACAATGACTTCACAAAGTCATCCCAAATGTGCTTCGGTCTTTGTGGTGAGGATTTACCTCTATGTCCCTCCCCTCAATGTTAGAATATAAGCCATTTTAGGGCTGTTAGGGATGCCGGACAAGTTCGGCACAATGTCAGTAATGTTTCTGCATGTAATAACTGCTTGTGATCACTGTGATCTGTGACATTAATATGAGGCAACCATTCTCTTCCACCACCATACTCTGCCCCCAAATGAGAGATTTTTAATTTCCTAAAAGGATTTTAAACCCACATTTTTTCTTTTATGATTCAGACAGAGCATGCAATTTTAAGCAACTTTCTAATTTACCCCTTTTATCAATTTTTCTTTGTTCGCTTGGTATCTTTATTTGAAAAGTAGGAATGTAAGTTTAGGAGCCGGACCATGTTTGGTTCAGTACCCTGGCTAGCACTTGCTGAATATTACACATTCCAATGTTCTTCACAATGCAGAATATGTTATATTTATTCATAAATACCTGTAAATATTTTTTTAAATATCTGATTTTTTTTTGTAAAATATATATCTATAGTATGGATTCAATACATACATACATAAATATATATATATATATATATATATATATATATATATATATATATATATATATATGTGTGTATATATATATATATACTATTATATACATGTATAGGAATATACAGATATATATAGGAATATCTATTTTAAAATACTTAGAACATATTCCCTTAAATGAAGAACATTGGAATGTGAAATATTTACATTAAATACAGTAAATATTGCATAAGTATGATTTTACATGCTTTCAGCTACTTGACTGCAAAGGATTGCAATGGACACACACATATATATATATATATATATTTACATGTATATATATATATATATATATATATATATATATATATATATATATATATATATATATATACAGGTGGCCCTCATTTTACAACGGTTCAATTTACACCGTTTCAGAATAACAACCTTTTTTCCAGTCATGTGACTGCTATTGAAAAGCATTGAGAAGCAGTGCATTTATTAAAATAGCCAGTAGGTGGAGCTGTCCGCTTGTGTTGCAGCAAAGCCAAGCAAGCTGAAATTAATCAGTTTAACCAGACCTGAGCTATCGAGCAGATTTCAAAGGAACAAGATCTTCCTGTCTATAAATCAGTCCAGATTGGAATGCGTAGAAAAAACTGTTTGCAGAAAAATGCAAGTGAAGTCTGTGTTGTGTGATTATTTTATAATGTTGTTTAGCATTTAAAGTCTTCATTTCAAAGCTTTAAAAATAATGTATTAGGTGTTACTTATGACAATTTTGAGAGGGGCCTGGAACCTCTCTCCCTCACTTCCCATTGACTTACATTATAAACTGGGTTTCAATTTACAACGGTTTCGATTTACAACCATTCCTTCTGGAACCTAACCCCGGCGTAAACTGAGGGCTACCTGTATATATATATATATATATATATATATATATATATATGTTTTTTATGTGTCTATATGTGTATGTCTGTCTGTAAATACATATATATACACATATAAATTCCTAAATACATATGAACACACATAAACATATGAGCTCTGAAGTTGCGCTAACTTGCCGCGAGTTATACTCAAGCGAACACATTTACTTTCAATGCATAATATGCGCACTACTTCTGACGCATGATAAGAGTCAATATAAATCCCTTATCGCGCGTGCACAACAGTTATCGTGCCACTTTTTAATTTAGCCTATATAGTTTATTGCATCATTGCATCTTTAACTAAGTTTCGGAATCCTTGTGCTAATTTATTAAAAATCCCGTCTCAGTATGAGATATTGCTTAAACAGAGGAGATAGGAGTCTGCTCTGTATCATCTTGTATACATTTAATTTCACCCCCTGTATATGTTGCTTAAAGACTGTAGCTAAGAACACGATTCTTGATTGATTTGAATGGAAACCTCTATTATTATAAAACATACAAAGTTTGTTTTGGCTGTGAAAAACTCTATGGAATATCAGCTGACATTAATGCCTATGCATTACAGGAAATCAAGGATTCCTCTTATATAATTAATAATACTCTGTCTGCTGGTGCGGTACTGTTTACAGTCTAATAAGCAGGAATGAATATGATGTGGATACAGATAAAGCATACAGCCAAGAATAAGGTTTTGAAGTACTTGGATAAGAATGTACCTAAAGTATCTATACTTGGGTAACACAAATATTGTTGAATTCCCCTGTCCTTTAACTAAGGGATTTAAGAGACACAGACAGATGATTTAAAACAGTTATGTGCTAAAATTAAAGTGATATTCTAACACACAAAGTTACATGCTCTAAATTGTGAGAGCATGCCATTATTGCATTAATAATCCAAGTTTTGTATGGGGTTTAAACACATAGGCCTGATGATAAAAACCTCTCTGCTCAGACAAGATGATATAAAATGATCCTCCAGCACTGCGAGATCCCTAGAGAGATTTTAAAAAGGCAGATTTTGCTATACTTCTCTAAGGGGCGTTCCCGGTATTTCTCTATGTGAAGGGGAGACAAGCCCAGTGCAATATAGCACTGCATGGCATGAGAGTTCGGCCACATTTACACTTTATGCTTTGTATTTTATATTACTTTACAATCAAGATTAAGTTTTATTATATTTAAACTTTGCAATTTCTATTTTCTATTTTAATTCATATAGATTCTGTAGTGCTTTGGCAATTTCTGTGTAACTAACAAATTAGACTTTTTTATTTGCATTTGTTATGTGCATCTTTTTTCAAATTGCATTTCACTTTATCTTTATTCTACTTAAATTAAAACAGAAAAACTGATAGCTTAAAGCGATGCTCAAGTAAAAATAAAACTTTTGTGATTCAGATAGAGCATCCAATTTTAAACAACTTTCCAATTGACTTCCATTAACAAAATGTGCACAGTCATTTTATATGTATTATTATTATCAGTTATTTGTAGAGCGCCAATAGATTCCGCAGCGCTAATATTTTACACTTTTTGATTCACCAGCTACTACTGAGCATGTGCAAGACTTCCCAAAATATATGTATATGCATTTGTGATTGGCTGATGGCTGTCACATACTACAGGAGGAGTGTAAATAGACATAACTCTGAAATTTGTCAGAAAAAAAATCTACTTCTCATTTGAAGTTCTATTGCTATTGCAATGTATTTTTATCATGCATATATTGATTATGCAAATCTGCTGTATTTACTGGTCCTATAGGAGGCATCTCGCAATTTTCAGGGACAGACACTTTTTTTAGAGAATTTTACACATCCCATTAAGCAAATTTTAGTTAATTTAGCCCATAGTGTCCTTATCAAATACAGTATCTCACAAAAGTGAGTACACCCCTCACATTTTTGTAAATATTTTATTATATCTTTTCATGTGACAACTCTGAAGAAATGACACTTTGCTACAATGTAAAGTAGTGAGTGTACAGCCTGTATAACAGTGTAAATTTGCTGTCCCCTCAAAAAACCTCAACACATAGCCATTAATGTCTAAACTGTTGGCAACAAAAGTGAGTACACCCCTAAGTGGAAATGTCCAAATTGGGCCCAATAAGCCACTTTCCCTTCCCGGTCTCATGTGACTCGTTAGTGTTACCAGGTCTCAGGTGTGAATGGGGAGCAGGTGTGTTAAATTTGGTGTTATCACTCTCACACTCTCTCATACTGGTCACTGGAAGTTCAACATGGCACCTCATGGCAAAGAACTCTCTGGGGATCTGAAAAAAAGAATTGTTGCTCTACATAAAGATGGCCTAGGCTATAAGGAAATTGCCAAGACCCTGAAACTGAGCTGCAGCATGGTGGGCAAGACCATACAGTGGTTTTACAGGACAGGTTCCACTCAGAACAGGCCTGGCCATGGTCAACCAAAGAAGTTGAGTGCACGTGCTCAGCGTCATATACAAAGTTTGTCTTTGGGAAATAGATGTATGAGTGCTGCTAGCATTGCTGCAGAGGTTGAAGGGGTGGGGGGTCAGACTGTCAGTGCTCAGACCATACGCCAAACACTGCAACAAATTGGTCTGCATGGCTGTCGTCCCAGAAGGAAGCCTCTTCTAAAGATAATGCACAAGAATACCCGCAAACAGTTTGCTGAAGACAAGCAGACTAAGGACATGGATTACTGGAACCATGTCTTGTGGTCCGATGAGACCAAGATAAACTTATTTGGCTCAGATGGTGTCAAGCATGTGTGCTGGCAACCAGGTGAGGAGTACAAAGACAAGTGTGTCTTGCCTGCAATCAAGCATGGTGGTGGGAGTGTCATGGTCTGGGTGTCAGGGTTTTTTCCCTGATCTGTTTGCCATGTGCTGCTGGCAGCCATTTTACTCACCTCCCTTGCTGACTCTGGTGCATACTGTGTGATGCTGCTCATTTCCTGCACTTCCTTTTATGGCCAGACTGGTGTACATCATCCGTGTGAGACAGGATGCAGTCTCAGAATTGTGATGTCATCACTTATTATTTAAAGGGCCTCTGTTCAGTATGCTTTGCCCTTGTGTTTTCTCAGACCTGTTTGTGAGAGTTCCTGTGTATTACCTGGCTGTCTGACGTCCCTCCTGGTTCCTGTTCCCTGACTTGTTCCTGACTCTGCTGTTCTCCTTGTTCCTGATTCCGGCTTGTCTGACTATTCGCTTTGGCTCCTGACTCGGCTCGTCTGACTACCAGTTCTGGTTTTGATTCCTGGCTTGTTATTTGACTAGTGGACTTTTTATTATTTTTTGCTATTAATAAAGGTGTGATTATTTTTGCACTTCTTGTCTCAGTCTGATTCCTGACACCCTGACATTATGCAAGGGCCATGAATCCTGATGGTGCTAATAATCCACCTTTACCTGCCATAATTTCCAGGATGGATTAACAGGATCACCGCTTGGATCAATTTGCACTATCCCTGCAAACCCTGTTGACTCGCACTGTACATTGGGACCAAAGTGTCCCGCAAGTTATGGCTGCTCCTGTTTCCGCTGCTGCACCTAGTCCTACCAGGAGCATGTCCGGTTCTGCACCTCTACCTCAGCGATATGGAGGTGATCCTAATCAGTGCAGATGGTTTTTGAACCAGGTGGGCATTTACTTTGAGATCTTACCTCAGGTGTTTCCCTCTGACAGAGCTAAGGTGGGATTTCTCACCTCGTTACTCTCTGACACAGCTCTTGCCTGGGCTAATCCCTTGTGGGAGACTAATAAACCTGTGATTTCAAATTACCCTGAATTTGTGGCCTCCTTTCAAAAGGTATTTGATGTTCCGGCTCGCTCCTCCTCTGCTGCTAAACGACTTATGTCCATTCAGCAAGGTACAAGATCTGTTGCTCAGTATGCCATTGAGTTCCGTACGCTTGCCGCTGAGTTAGGTTGGAACAATGAAGCCCTTGTTGCCGCCTTCTTTCATGGGCTCTCTGATGCGATTAAAGACGAAGTTGCTGCCAGAGATTTACCAGAAGATCTTGAGGCATTGGTGTCTTTTTTATCCAAATTGACATCATACTAAGTGAGAGGCCCTCTTTCAAAGAGCGCTTGCGGAAGCCTCCAGTTCCGTTGTCTCCTACGCGTTCATTCCCACCCATGCCTCCCTCTACTCCCATGCCTCCTGGTCCCGAGTCACCAGGTACTGCTGAGCCAATGCAGTTGGGATTCACGCGTCTCTCCATGGCAGAGAGGGCCTTTAGGAGGAGGGAGGGGCTCTGCCTCTATTGTGGGTTACAGGGCCACCTTTTGAAGTCTTGTCCTACACGGCTGGGAAACGCTCACACCTAAGGTCCTGTCGGGGGCAGACCTTGGGTGGTTTATCCTTGTCCCCGGAACCGCTAAAAGAGAAACCTTTGGTCATGGTTTTCCTTTCCTGGGTGGACTCCTCCATAGCCACCCAGGCTTTTGTTGACTATTTCATTGACAGTGCTTTTGTATCAAAGCACTCCATTCCTGTTTTGCATCGGTCCGTTCCGCTTGCTGTTGAGGCCATTGATGGCAAGCCCCTTCAGCCCACACTCGTTACTCACGAAACTGCTCCGTTATCCATGGCTGTTGGGGCTCTCCATTTTGAAACTCTCCAGTTCCAGGTGATAAACTCTCCACATTTTCCGGTTATTCTGGGTTATCCCTGGCTCCAAAAGCACAATCCCAGTCTCGACTGACGCAGGTCCGAAATGTTGTCGTGGTCTCCGCAATGTATTTCCACTTGTCTTCGGAAACCAGTTAAAGTCTTGTGCACGTCTTTGGTATCTCAATTGCCAGAGGAGTACCGAGAGTTCCTAGACGTTTTTGACAAGGTGCGTGGCAGTGCGTTGCTTCCTCAACGGTCTTACAATTGTGCCATAGACCTGCAACCCGGAGCCATTCCTCCTCGGGGCCGGGTTTACCTCTGTCTGTTGCGGAGAATTGTGCTATGGAGGACTATGTTGCAGATGCTCTGTCGCGGGGGATCATCCGTAAATCCTGCTCTCCTGCAGGGGCTGGCTTCTTCTTTGTGAAGAAAAAGGGTGGCGAGTTAAGACCATGCATCGATTATAGGGGTCTTAATCGTTTTACCATTAAGAATGCTTACCCTATTCTGCTCATTACGGAACTCTTTGACCGCCTCAAGGGAGCTACGGTCTTTACTAAACTTGATTTGAGAGGAGCGTACAATCTCGTTAGGATCAAGGAGGGCCACGAATGGAAAACAGCATTTAACACCAGGAGCGGGCATTATGAGTATCTTGTAATGCCCTTTGGCCTATGTAATGCTCCTGCTGTTTTCCAGGAATTTATTAATGATGTCCTACGAGATATGTTGCAACAGTGTGTTGTGGTGTACTTAGACGACATCCTCATACACTCACCCAGACTTGAGGCTCATCGTTCTGATGTTACACGGGTTCTTCAGAGACTATGTGAGAACGGCCTGTTTTGGAAACTCGAGAAATGTGAGTTCCATCAGACTCAAGTAACCTTCCTAGGTTATGTTATCTCCGTTGCAGGGTTCTGCATGGATCCTGACATGTTATCTGCAGTTCTGCAGTGGCCTCGCCCAGTTGGTCTTCGGTCTATCCGACATTTTTTGGGGTTCGCCAATTACTATAGAAAGTTTATTAAAAGCTTTTCTTCCTTGGTCAAACCTATAACAGACATGACCCGTAAAGAGAATGATCCACTCCATTGGTCACCTACTGCCATTAAGGCCTTTGATAGTCTTAAGACTGCCTTTGCTGCCGCTCCAGTTCTGGCTCATCCTAACCCTGTCCTACCTTTCGTTCTTGAGGTTGATGCACCTGAGACTGGAGTAGGTGCCCTCTTGTCTCAACATCCTACGCCTGACGGTTCCTTGTCTCCAGCGGAGTGCAATTATGAAATTGGCGACAGGGAATTACTGGCCATAATTTTGGCACTCAAAGAATGGAGGCATCTTCTTGAGAGTACTAGCGTGCCAGTGCTCATTCTTACTGACCACAAGAATTTAACTTATCTATCTGAAGCAAAACGTTTGTCGCCCCGATAGGCCAGATGGCGCTATTTTTGTCTCGGTTTAATTATGTGGTCTCCTACCTGCCTGGTAGTAAGAATGTTAGGGCTGATGCCCTCTCTCAGCAATTTTCACCTCTGTCCAAGGAGGAGTCTGTACCTACTCCAGTTATACCTCCTGACAATATTTTGGCTACCATACGTACTAATTTGACTTCTCCCTTGGGGGAGGCGATCCTAGCTGCACAAACCAATGCACCTCCTGAGAAACCTAGTGATAAGTGTTTTATTCCTGAGAATCTTCTAACTAAACTTTTGCAGACATACCACTATCCTAAAGCCACAGGTCACCCAGGCAAGAACCAAATGATTTGGTCTGTCACTTGACAATTCTGGTGGCCAGCTCTTAATTCTGATGTTGCTGTGTATGTTGCCTCCTGCTCAGTTTGTGCACATAATAAGACTCCTCAACGTCTTCCTGTGGGTCTTCTTCAACCTATTGCTAATGGTGAGCATCCTTGGACACATCTTTCCATGGACTTCATTGTCAAGCTTCCTGTTTCCAATGGCAATACTGTTATCCTTATGGTGGTTGACCATTTTTCTAAAATGTCACGTTGCATTCCCTTGAAGAAGTTGCCTACCGCTCAGGAGCTTGCTTCAATTTTTGCCCGGGAGGTCTTCCATTTACATGGGTTACCCAAGGAGATAGTGTCGGACCGGGGTAGCCAGTTTGTCTCCAGATTCTGGCATTCCTTTTGTGCTCAAATGGGGATCCAGCTTTCCTTCTCCTCGGCATATCACCCTCAATCCAATGGGGCTGCGGAAAAAGTCTAATCAAGCTCTGGAACAGTTCCTCTGTTGCTATATCTCAGATCACCACAATACACCCTGTTCCAAATTATTATGCCAATGATATCTTTCTCATTTACCTAAATAATTGATGTAAACAACAGCATAATTCTCATGTTATCAACTATTAAGAGTACAATTCAAATTTTATTGAACAAACCTCCTAATGATAACAGTATTTTTTTTCAAAATAAAAAACTTACAATGCACTGTTCCAAATTATTACGCACAGTAAGTTTCAAAACACTTTATAGGTTGTAAAGAACTGAAAATTGTCATTTGTTGTGTTTGCAGCATATTTACTGAAATCAAAAGCTATTTCAATCAAACTTTGAACAACATTTTAACTTTTTAAACATTTTAACAGGTCACGTTACATTTTAACATAGGACCCCTTATTTGATAGCAGCTTCAAAAGTCTTGCATCCATTGAACTTGTAAATTTTTGGACAGTTTCTGCTTGAATTTGTTTGCAAGATGTCAGAATAGCCTCCCAGAGCTGCTGTTTGGATGTAAACTGCCTCCCACCCTCATAGATCTTTTGCTTGAGGATGCTCCAAAGGTTCTCAATAGGATTGAGGTCAGGGGAGGATGGAGGCCACACCATGACATTCTCTCCTTTTATCCCCATAGCAGCCATTGATGCAGAGGTATTCTTTGCAGCATGAGATGGTGCATTGTCATGCATGAAGATGATTTTATTACGGAAAGCATAGTTCTTCCTTCTGTACCAGGGAAGGAAGTGGTCAGTCAGGAACTCCACATACTTTGCAGAGATCATCTTTACACCTTCGGGGACCCTAAAGGGACCAACCAGCTCTCTTCCCATGTTTCCAGCCCAAAACATGACTCCACCACCGCCTTGCTGACGTCACAGCCTTGTTGGAACAGGGTAGCTGTCCACCAACCATCCACTACTCCATCCATCTGGACCATCCAGGCTTGCACGGCACTCATCAGTCAACAGGACTGTATGAAAATTAGTCTTCATGTATTTTTCTGCCCAATGCAGCCGTTTCTGCTTGTGAGCATTTGTTAGTGGTGACGAATGGAAGGTTTATGCACAGTTGCAAGACTCTGGAGGACTCTACACCTTGATGTCCGTGGGACTCCAGAGGCACCAGCAGCTTCAAATATCTGTTTGCTGCTATGTAATGGTATTTTAGCAGCTGCTCTCTTGATCCGATGCATGGATCTGACAGAAATCTTCCTCAATGTGCCTTTATCTGCACAAACCCGTCTGTGCTCTGAATCAGCCACAAATCTCTTAATAGTGCGATAATCACCCTTAAGTTTTTCGTGAAATATCTGTTTTCATACCTCGTCCAAGGCATTAAACTATTTCACTCTTTTCGGCAGCAGAGGGGTCCTTTTTCTTCCCCATATTGCTTGAAAATGGTGCTCTGCTTAATAATGTGGAACACCCTCCTTTAGTAGTTTTTCCTTTAATTGGGTTCACCTAGAAATCTAATTATCACAGGTGTCCGAGTGTAATGTCTGTAAAGAGAAAGGTGTATATTTGGACCACAGCTACTGATTAAATACTATATTTGTGTGTTGCTGGATGTGTGGCAGGAGAATACATGAATATCACCCCTTAGTAATACGTGAACCCCTAGCACACACACATGAGCAGTTTGTTATATGAATGTAAGAGAAAACAGCAGATAAGACTATAGCTGATTTCACAATGAAAACAATATGTTCAGCAGTGGAATTTCTATGTCTCAGTTCAATTAATAAAGACTTTCATAAATGAGCAATGAGAGAAACATGAGAGAATCATTATTGAGTGGTTCAGAACTATAGGTCATGTTTTCTTATAGAATATGACAGGCAGAGTGAAACTATTAGACTATATAGTATTCTAATAACAGCGTGGTTTGATAAGTAGAAGGCACAATAAGTAAAACCAGAACAGTACCCTTCCTTATAGTACCTGTAGTGGGATTAGTAGGTAAGTGTCCGTAAACAGTGGAAACACAGACTTGTGCAGAGAGGAGTAGCGAGCTCCGTGATGGCGGCAGTATTGAGAGTGAGCCGCGCTGGGCGTGTGACGTCACAGTGGCCGAGGTTCCGGTCTAGAGCTGCAGATCCCTGCACAGCGGTGCAGACTGAAAGCTGAGGATTAGCGATGACAGAGAACTCCTTAGAGACAGGATGTCAGGTGCAGCTTGATCCGATTTCAGGGAAACAATACCAAGCATAGAATAGAAGGAAATACTGGTATTTAAAGGGACAGCCTGAGGAGGTGATTGGGTAATCAGTGAAGTGAATTTGGATATGGAAGGAATCATGACACCGAGATTGTTTTCAGTGATCAAAAGAGCCCTGAGACACAATGCCATCCATGAGTTAAACTGAAAATAAAAATATTTAATCTTTGTGACACTGAAATAGAATTTGCATAATAATTTGGAACAGGGTATAACTGTTACCTTGGGCAGAGTTTGCTCGCAATAGTGCTATTAATGCTTCCTACAAGTTATCCCCGTTCATGGTGAATTATGGGTTTCAACCATCCTTGTTGCCTGATTCATTCATGTCTCAGGGTATTCCAGCTTTGGAGGAGCATCTCCGGCAACTCCGTTCCACGTGGGTGCAGATTCAGGATTGCCTTCATCGTTCTATGCAGCGCCAAAAGTTCCAGCCTGATCGTAGGCGTCTGCCCGCACCTTCCTACCAGGTTGGTGAGAGAGTTTGGCTGTTCTCCCGCAACTTGAACCTTCGTGTGCCTTCCAATAAACTGGCTCCCCGTTATGTTGGTTCTTTTCGAATACTGCGACGGGTCGATCCTGTGGCCTACGCTCTTGACCTTCCTCCTGCAATGCGCATCTCCAATGTTTTTCATGTCTCCCTCTTGAAACCATTGGTTTGTAATCGGTTTACCACTGTGTTGCCTCGTCCCCGCCCTATCTTTGTTGACAACCATGAGGAGAATGAGTTCAGCAGCATTATTGACTCTCGTATGTCCAGGGGCCGCGTACAGTATTTGGTTCACTGGAGGGGCTACGGTCCGGAGGAGCGTTTATGGGTTCCCTCCTCTGATGTTCATGCTCCCGCCCTCCTCCGTGCCTTCCATGCCTGTTTCCCCAATAAGCCTTTTGTCCTCCCGTGGGGAGGGATCGTTGAGGGGAGGGTACTGTCAGGGTTTTTTCCCTGATCTGTTTGCCATGTGCTGCTGGCAGCCATTTTACTCACCTCTCTTGCTGACTCTGGTGCATACTGTGGGATGCTGCTCATTTCCTGCACTTCCTTTTATGGCCAGACTGGTGTACATCATCCGTGTGAGACAGGATGCAGTCTCAGAATTGTGATGTCATCACTTATTATTTAAAGGGCCTCTGTTCAGTATGCTTTGCCCTTGCATTGTCTCAGACCTGTTTGTGAGAGCTCCTGTGTATTACCTGGCTGTCTGACATCCCTCCTGGTTCCTGTTCCCTGGCTTGTTCCTGACTCTGCTGTTCTCCTTGTTCCTGATTCCGGCTCGTCTGACTACCAGTTCTGGTTTTGATTCCTGGCTTGTTATTTGACTAGTGGACTTTTTATTATTTTTTGCTATTAATAAAGGTTTGATTATTTTTGCACTTCTTGTCTCAGTCTGATTCCTGGCACCCTGACACTGGGCCTGCATGAGTAATGCCGGCATTGGGGAGCTGCAGTTCATTAAGCGAACCATGAATTCCAACATGTACTGTGACATACTGAAGCAGAGCATGATCCCCTCCCTTTGAAAAACTTGGCCGCAGGGCAGTATTCCAACATGATAGCGACCCCAAACACACCTCCAAGACGACCATTGCCTTGCTAAAGAAGCTGAGGGTAAAGGTGATGAACTGGCCAAGCATGTCTCCAGACCTAAACCCTATTGAGCATTTGTGGGGCATCCTCAAATGGAAGGTGGGGGAGTACAAGGTCTCTAACATCAACCAGCTCCGTGATGTTGTCATGGAGGAGTGGAAGAGGACTCCGGTGGCAACCTTTGAAGCTCTAGTGAACTCCATGCCCAAGAGGGCTAAGGCAGTGTTGGAAAATAATAGTGGCCACACAAAATATTGACACTTTGGGCCCAATTAGGACATTTCCACTTAGGGGTGTACTCACTTTTGTTGCTTACAGTTTAGAATTTAATGGCTGTGTGTTGAGTTATTTTGAGGGGACAGCAAATTTACACTGTTATACAGGCTGTACACTCACTACTTTGCATTGTAGCAAAGTGTAATTTCTTCAGTGTTGTCACATGAAAAGGTATAATAAAATATTTGCAAAAATGTGAGGGGTGTACTCACTTTTGTGAGATACTGTATATTAAACCCCAAATGATTTGTCTGATTCCCATTGTAAATATGTTCTGTGCTTTATCTTAGACAAGAAATTAGACTAAATTATAAATAAGTGCAATTAATGATTTTCTACACGTATATCTAAGTGTTATTAGTACAGTTAGCATCCGTCATTGTGGCATGCTATTTAATTGCTGGAGCAGAAATCATGATATTGCAGGGAGTTGGATAAATGCTCTCCAGGTCCCTATGGTTGTATGAGATGGATCAAATCATTGCTTAGCCAACAGACACCATATGGCATCTTCAGTTGAATAAGCTGTAAGAACAATTAACTGTGTAATAAATTTGTACCACTAACTTTAATTAGAAAACATGATGCAAATGAATAGTAATCATTTTGACACAGAAAATGGACTGATAATGCCTCAAGTTCATTGTGTTCGTTGTGTGAATTCAGATATTAGCTAATTCCTAAATGTTGTAATTTTAAATGCTTATTACTGCTGAATAAATTGCTGAACGTCTGGTTTGCCAGTTACTTATTTCTCCACTTTAAGAGGTTATCAGCCTTTTCCTTATTTAAAGAGGCATTTTAGAGGATTTCATTTTTCCATGACTGAATCCAAATACCTATGTACTAGCTTACAAGCGAAGCAATATCATTGTAATGAGTAACGCATAATACTGTTACCTGTAAAATGTTTTAAAATATATTGGGCTAGATAACAAGTGGAGCACTTATTTATTGCGTGCCCCTAAACAGGAAATTGTGCCCATTTACGGGAGCACAATAAATAACTATCCATTACAGGTGGCTGGGTATTGCTACAGTGAGCTCGCGGTAGCAATTAGCGCTCCAAAAATTAACCAGAGATCAGATCTCTGGTTAATTTTCAAAATGTGCCCCAATTGCCCCCCAAGAAACAATGTAGTGTAAATATTATTTTAAAAATGTAGCATTTTTATTTAAAAAAATAAATAAATGCAAGAATCAGTTATGAGGGGTTATAGTTGGCAGGTGTGGGGTGTTAGAAAAAAACAGCACTGAAAAGCATCTAATTTGTAATACCCGCGCACATTTGCGTACGCCTGTTTTACTGGGTGGAGGGCAAATATCACACACGCCTAAGCGATATTTTGCTCTCCTCTCATAATCTGGCCCATTACAAGTTAATTTGCACTAGTGACAGGGAGCTGTATTTTCAATTATAAGCGACAAGCAGATACTAACACTCGTATTACAGGTTGATGTTGGTTATGCATTACGCTCAAGTGATAATTATATTAATGCTGGAAATGATAACCAAAAGGAAAAGCCATTGCAACCCCTCATCAAATAGATTCCCAGTGGCTAAGGAGAAATGGGAAGGCCCTAAGAGATATGAGAAAGGGGGCAGGAGGAGGAGATACACAGACCCACACAAACTCTTATAGAGACCTCAGATTAGACCCATAGGAAACACAGAACACAGACACACACAGACTGAGAGAGGGATAGCTGACTGACCTGTCCTGACAGCACACATTGAGCACACATTGAGATGAAATACTCTAAGGCCTGACTGCAGAATCAACCCCTATACTCAGTGAGCAGCCTACTTAAACAGAGACCTTTCTCCTTATTCTAATGTTAATATTTGGTAACATACAGTATATAGCGATTGCAATTGTTATATTTAAAATTTCTTATAAAATAGGTACTAGACGGTTGTTAGAATTCTCATGCTGGTGTTTAAAGCCGCACATGTCCGCCGCACATCGATAAATGCCGACAGCAAACGCTGTCGACATTTATCATTGCACAAGCATTTCTAGTGAAATGCTTGTGCAATGCCGCCCCCTGCAGATAGCAGGGGGTGCCAATCAATCATATCTGATTGGGCTAATTGCTGTCCGCGACAGTCCACCGCCTCAGAGGTGGCGGACGAGTTAAGGAGCAGCGAACTTACGACCGCTGCTTCTTAACTTCTGCTTCAGGGAGTGGGTCGGAAGCAGCATTCGCTGCTTCATAAATCGACCACATATACTTAAAGGGACGTGAAACACAAATTTTATCTTTCATAATTCAGATAGAGTATGTGATTTTTAAACAACTTTCCAATTTACTTCTATCTATCTGATTTGCTTTGTTCTTTTGATATAATTTGTTGAATAAGATATCTAGGTATGCTCAGGAGCTGCTTATTAGTGTCTGCACATATATGCCTCATCTTATTGGCTCATCCAATGTGTTAAGTAGCTCCCAGTAATGCATTGCTGCTTCTTCAACAAGGATAACAAGAGAATGAAGCAAATTAGATAATAGAAGTAAACTGGAAAATTGTTTAAAATTGTATTCTCTATCTGAATCATTAAAGTTTTTTGGGGGTTTCATGTCCCTTTAAACCTAAAACCTTTCTTTCACGATTCAGACAGAGCATACATTTGTAAACAACTTTCAAGTTATCAATTTTGCTTCATTATCTTGGTATCCTTTATTGAAGGAGCAGCAACGCACTACCAGGAGCTAGCTGAACACATTGGTGAGCCAACCACAAGCGCATATATGTGCAGCTACCAATCAGCAGCTAATTCCCAGCTTCTGAGCCTACCCAGGTATGCATTTCAACAAAGAATCTGTTCTATATTCATATACCAAAGTACCTTCATAACCTTCTACATCATACTGGATAAACAAACATCAATCATAAATCCATTGTTGGACCCAATTAGTACAATCTAGAATCAAAATTGTTAAGAAGCCAACAATTACAAGCCAATTACATATAATTATATTCCGGATCTTATATCTAATTGATTTCCACATATACAAATACACTTTCAATTTCTTCTATAGCAGGAATTAAGAATATGTCATGCTATGTTAGGCTTTAAACACCAGCATGAAAATTCTAGTACCTATTTTAGAAGAAATTTTAAATATAACAATTGCAATCGCTATATACTGTATGTTACCAAATATTAAAATTAGAATAAGGAGAAAGGTCTCTGTTTAAGTAGGCCGCTCACTGAGTATAGGGGTTGATTCTGCAGTCAGGCCTTAGAGTATTTCATCTCTATTATCAATTTTTCTTCATTCTCTTGCTATCTTTATTTGAAAAACAAGAATGTAAGTTTAGAAGCCGGCCCATTTTTGGTTCACAAACTGGGTTGTCCTTGCTGATTAGACAGCATCAATAAACACGTGCTGTCCAGGGTCTGAACCAAAACTTGGCAGGCTGGATGATGGGTATGTCTCTTTATAGGCGTAAGCATAAGGGAGGAGTTTTGATAGTTAAAGGTATAGGTAGAGAGCGTGGTTATTATGACAGTATCCCCTCCTTTAGGGAATCACCTGTGGAAGGCTGGGTTGAGCCGAGGGGCATGAATATCATCATGTGGGATTCAGGAATCCTTCTCAGGTCCATATCCACGCCAACGGACAAGGTACTCCAATCTGTTGTGTCTTATCCTAGAATCAAGTATTCATTATACCTCGTACTCCAACTGGTCATTGAGTAGGATAGGTGGTGGTGGAGTAGATTTATGGTTAGGATTATTAGATTTGTGGTAAGGTTTGAGTAAAGAGACATGAAATGTCAGGTGAACCTTTAAGGAAGTCGGAAGAGAAAGTTTCATGGCGTTTTGAATAAGTATTTGTTGGATAGGGAATAGCCCTAAAAATTGGTCACCTAACTTTCTTGAGGGTACCTTAAAACGGAGGTTTCTGGTAGATAACCAGACAAGATCTCTGACGTTGTACTTAGGTGCAGGAGTGTGGAGTTTATTATAGTAATGTTTTTGTTTGGGTTTAGCCTCAGATAAATTAACTCTTAATAACTCTAATGAATCCCTGATGTTTTTAGAGAATTTGTTAGCGGTTGGTGAAGATGTTGAATCTATAAATGGAGGTAGTGTATTTGGGTGATACCCATAGGTAGCAAAGAAGGGTGAGGTTTTTGTGGAGCTACTAGTGGAATTATTGTAGGTGAATTCAGTCATTTGGAGTTTTTTTATCCAATCGTCTTGAAGATGAGAAGTATAACAGCGTAAATATTGATCGAGTATTTGATTTATTCTTTCAGTGAGTCCATTTGTTTGCGGGTGATATGCACTTGAGAGTCTGCTGTCGATTTGTAGAATGTGACATAGTTGTTTCCAGAATCTGGAGGTAAATTGGGAACCTTTATCACTGAGAATTGTAGTTAGTAGACTGTGCAATTTTACAATATTATCTATAAAGACTTCAGCTGCCTTCGTAGCTGTGGGCAACTGCCTGAGAGGGATAAAATGTGCAAGTTTAGTCAAATGGTCAATGACCACGAATATAGTATTATGTCCATCAGATAAAGGTAGATTCACAATGAAATTCATTGATATGAAAGCCCATGGTCTGTTGGGAATGGGTAAAGGCATGAGACTACCAAAAGGTTTGTTGTGGTCAATTTTATTCCGATCACAGGTGTCAAAACCTTTGACGTAATCATAGACAGTCTTATCTACCTTCGGCCACCAGAAATATCTCTTGATAGGGTTTAAAGTCTTGGAGATTCCGGGATGTCCTGAGAGTGATGAGTCATGGAAATGAAGAAGTAATTGATCACGTAATGAAGGAGGTATGTAAACTCGATCTCCGTGGTAGTAAAGTCCAGAGGGTTTTCTCAAAAGTTTAGACTTTGGTATCTGTGTATCAGAGTTTAGGGCCTGTAAAATCTCATGATCTTAGGTAGTAGCTTGACCGATGATCTTCTGAAAGGGTACTATTTAGGCGGGATTTTCTACAGTTCTACAATTAAATATTAATTAAATAAATCAAAATAATATTTCTATTATGAACTAAATTAATCCTATTTAAAACTAAATACTTACCTTTAAAATAAACCCTAATATAGCTACAATATAAATAATAATTATATTGTAGCTATCAAAGGATTTATTTATATTTTACAGGTAACTTTCAATTTATGTAAACTAGGTACAATAGCTATTAAATAGTTATTAACTATTTAATAGCTACCTAGCTAAAATAAAGAGAAATGTACCTGTAAAATAAAAACTAACCTAAGTTACAATTACACCTAACACTACACTATACTTTAATAAATTATTTCTATTTAAAACTAAATACTTACCTGTAAAATTAATAATTACATTGTAGCTATTTTAGGATTTATATTTATTTTACAGGTAACTTTGTATTTATTTTAGCTAGTTAGAATAGTTATTAAATAGTTATTAACTATTTAATAACTACCTAGCTAAAAGAAATACAAAATTGCCTGTAAAATAAATCCTAACCTAAGTTACAATTAAACCTAACACTACACTATCATTACATTAATTAAATAAATTACCTACAAATAACTACAATTAAATACAATTACATAAACTAACTAAAGTACAAAAAATAAAAAAAAGCTAAGTTACAAAAAATAAAAAAAATAGGTTACAAACATTTAAAAAATATTACAACAATTTTAAGCTAATTACACTTACTCTAAGCCCCCTAATAAAATAACAAAGCCAACTAAAATATAAAAATGCCCTACCCTATTCTAAATTAAAAAGTTCAAAGCTCTTTTACCTTACCAGCCCTTAAAAGGGCCATTTGTGGGGCATGCCCCAAAGAATTCAGCTCTTTTGCCTGTAAAAGAAAAATACAACCCCCCCAACATTAAAACCCACCACCCACATACCCCTAATCTAACCCAAACCCCCCTTAAAATAACCTAACACTAATCCCCTGAAGATCATCCTACCTTGAGTCGTCTTCACTCAGCCGAGCAGCGATGGAACCGAAGAGGAGATCCGGAGCGCCAGAATGAAGGCTCGCATTCTATTGGCTGTTCCGATCAGCCAATAGAATGCGAGCTCAATCTGATTGGCTGATTGGATCAGCCAATCGGATTGAACTTGAATCTGATTGGCTGATTCAATCAGCCAATCAGATTTTTCCTACCTTAATTCCGATTGGCTGATAGAATCCTATCAGCCAATCGGAATTGAAGGGACGCCATTTTGGATGACGTCCCTTAAAGGAGCCTTCATTCGTCGGTAGTCCGTCGGTAAAGAAGGATGTTCCGCGTCGGCGGGATGAAGATTGAAGACCCGGCTTTGAAGATGACATCGCCCGGATAGAAGACTTCTTCAGCGCCTCTTGGAAGATGACATCGCCCGGATAGAAGAATTCTT
Source organism: Bombina bombina (assembly GCF_027579735.1). Taxonomy (NCBI): domain Eukaryota; kingdom Metazoa; phylum Chordata; class Amphibia; order Anura; family Bombinatoridae; genus Bombina; species Bombina bombina. The sequence goes on along the minus strand of NC_069501.1, from coordinate 136,829,335 downwards.
CAGCGCCGCTTGGAAGATGACATCGCCCGGATAGAAAAATTCTTCAGCGCCGCCTGGATGATGACTTCATCGGATGGAAGATTTCTTCAGCGCCCCTTGGATGATGACTTCTGGCGCTCCGGATCTCCTCTTCGGTTCCATCGCTGCTCGGCTGAGTGAAGACGACTCAAGGTAGGATGATCTTCAGGGGATTAGTGTTAGGTTATTTTAAGGGAGGTTTGGGTTAGATTAGGGGTATGTGGGTGGTGGGTTTTAATGTTGGGGGGGTTGTATTTTTCTTTTACAGGCAAAAGAGCTGAATTCTTTGGGGCATGCCCCACAAATGGCCCTTTTAAGGGCTGGTAAGGTAAAAGAGCTTTGAACTTTTTTTAATTTAGAATAGGGTAGGGCATTTTATTATTTTATGGGGCTTTGTTATTTTATTAGGGGGCTTAGAGTAGGTGTAATTAGCTTAAAATTGTTGTAATATTTTTTAAATGTTTGTAACCTATTTTTTTTATTTTTTGTAACTTAGCTTTTTTTATTTTTTGTACTTTAGTTAGTTTATGTAATTGTATTTAATTGTAGTTATTTGTATTTAATTTATTTAATTAATGTAATGATAGTGTAGTGTTAGGTTTAATTGTAACTTAGTTTAGGATTTATTTTACAGGTAATTTTGTATTTCTTTTAGCTAGGTAGTTATTAAATAGTTAATAACTATTTAATAACTATTCTAACTAGCTAAAATAAATACAAAGTTACCTGTAAAATAAATATAAATCCTAAAATAGCTACAATGTAATTATTAATTACATTGTAGCTATCTTAGGGTTTATTTTACAGGTAAGTATTTAGTTTTAAATAGGAATAATTTATTTAAGTATAGTGTAGTGTTCGGTGTAATAGTAACTTAGGTTAGTTTTTATTTTACAGGTACATTTCTCTTTATTTTAGCTAGGTAGCTATTAAATAGTTAATAACTATTTAATAGCTATTGTACCTAGTTTAAATAAATTGAAAGTTACCTGTAAAATATAAATAAATCCTTTGATAGCTACAATATAATTATTATTTATATTGTAGCTATATTAGGGTTTATTTTAAAGGTAAGTATTTAGTTTTAAATAGGATTAATTTAGTTCATAATAGAAATATTATTTAGATTTATTTAATTATTATTTAAGTTTGGCGGGTGTTAGGGTTAGTATTAGACTTAGGTTTAGGGGTTAATAAATTTATTACAGTGGCGGCGGTGTAGTGGGGGGCAGGATAGGGGTTAATAAATGTATTATAGGTGGCGACGGTGTAGGGGGGGAGATTAGGGGTTAATAAATTTAATATAGGTTGCGGCAGGGTCCGTGAGTGGCGGTTTAGGGGTTAAACTATTTATTTAGTTGCGGCGAGGTGCAGGATCGGCAGGATAGGGGTTAATAACTTTATTATAGAGGGCGGCGGTATAGGGGGGCAGGATAGGGGTTACTAGGTATAATGTAGGTGGCGGTGGGCTCCGGGAGCGGCGGTTTAGGGGTTAATACATTTATTATAGTTGTGGCGGGGTCAGGGAGCGGCGGTTTAGGGGTTAATATGTATAGAGTAGCTTGCGGTGGGCTCCGGGAGCGGCGGTTTAGGGGGTAATAATTTTATTTAGTTGCGGCGGTGTAGGGGGGACAGATTAGGGGTGTTTAGACTCGGGGTACATGTTAGGGTGTTAGGTGTAGACATCTCCCATAGGAATCAATGGGATGTCGGGCAGCAGCGAACTTGTACTTTCGCTATGGTCAGACTCCCATTGATTCCTATGGGATCCGCCGCCTCCAGGGTGGCGGTTTGAAAACCAGGTACGCTGGGCCGGAAAAGTGCCGAGCGTACCTGCTAGTTTTTTGATAACTAGCAAAAGTAGTCAGATTGTGCCGCACTTGTGTGCGGAACATCTGGAGTGACGTAAGAATCGATCTGTGTCGGACTGAGTCCGGCGTATCGAAGTTTACGTCACAAAATTCTACTTTTGCCGGTCTCTAGCCTTTGATAACTAAGGCGAATCAGCCTCGCCACAAATACGCTGCGGAATTCCAGCGTATTTGAGGTTGACGGCTTGATAACTACCCCCCTACATGTTCAGAACTAGCACAATAGAGGCATAAATTGGCCAATTTTCTTCTAATATTTTCCTCCGGGGATAATGGACCTTTGATGGTTCCTATCTCTATAGGGGTAACTACTTGAGAGCTTTTTCCATTGTATAGACAGGGTGTCCTTTCTGGATGTAATGAGGATGAAACGTTTCAGACTTTCTCTCTCTATATCTGCGGTCCAAAGTGATTTTTTATCAGAAGGTCAAGTGTCTCTGGCATCTCAATTCGGGCTAGCTCATCTTTGAGATGTTCAGACAAGACAAGACGAAACTGGTTCCTTAGACTCAATTGATTCTATTCAGAATCAGTGGACCACATTTGGAAATCAGCTACGTACTCTTCAACTGGCCTTTTTCCTTGTTTAAGCGCTATAGCGTATTTTCTGCAGTCAACTGCTTATTGGAGTTGTTATGTAGCGTAGCCATGGCCAGGAAACATTTGTCTAAAGAGTTTAGAATGGGATAATTTTTTAAAAAAAAAATCGATTAGCCCAAGCTCTAGGCTCCCCCTTCAGGTAAGAGATGACAGTACAGACTTTTACTTTATGAGTACCTGGTACCACAGAATGGGTTGGAGGATGCAGAGTGAGTTCAGGAGATTCTGGGGTCTTTGCAGATACCAAATCCTTAACAATTCCCTTTAAGGCCTGGATTTCAGTTTGAACTGAAGTTAATCCATGCGCCAGGAAATCCACCGTCTGAATTTAAAGATGTGATGTGAGTACTCATTTCATTGGGGTCCATTGTTAGTTTTAATAAAAGGAAGAAAGGGGAGAGAAAAAAAAATACAACCCCCTTTTTTCTTCTTTTTTTTTGTAGGCTTAAATTATACTGCAACACTTAAACTGTGCTAGTTTCAGTTTAGTAGTTTGTTTTGATACTGAGAGTACAAGGTAAGTCTTTTATTTATTCACAAATATAGCAGATAATGGAAAAGGTATTGTGAATAGAACAAAAAGTAGTAATATTATGCAACAGTCACTTAAAGTTATGAGGAGTGTCCGCTCAGATAATTCCCTGCATACCCAAATATAATTATAATAGTACATTGGAGTAAAAGAAACACAGACCTGTATTGATTATTTTTTAGCGTGAGCCGTAGGAAACAGGAATCAACTGAAAGCTGAGATGCGTTGCCTGTGATATTTTCTTAACTTGGAAGCTCAGTCCGTGGAATGAAAAGAAAGGAAATACTTATGCCATTAAAGTACCTTCTACTAAAACCTTTTGCAAAGACTCCTTCAGACAGATGCTGGACAGCAGGTGAGTGACAGTCCTGAATGCAGCAACGGAAGATAGTGCTAAGATGAGAGCACCTCTCTCAGAAGAGATCTGGTAGGTATAGGCAGGAGGCAGAGCAGACGGAGAGAAAGTCCGTTAGACAGCAGAACTTGCTGAGTAGGTGGAAGCTGTTATCTGATGAAGGTAAGAGGCATGATCCGATAGCTGGTGGTTATAGGTCAGAAAAGAGGAGAACACAATGGAGCACAGGTCTCATAGAGTAATTCAACTTCAGCTGGAAAGTTGCTGTAATAATGTGCAGAGAGTTAGGTTAGATTGACAGCTGTTGTTCCCAAACGCTTTGCGATAATTCAAGCAAAGACTGGATAATAGGTATGTCTCTTCATAGGCGTAAGCATAAGGGAGGAGTTTTGATAGTTAAAGATATAGGTAGAGAGCGTGGATATGACAGTCTATGTGTGTGTCTGTGTTCTGTGTTTCCTATGGGTCTAATCTGAGGTCTCTATCAGAGTTTGTGTGGGTCTGTGTATCTCCTCCCCCTGCCTCTTTTTCATATCTCTAAGGGCTTTCCCATTTCTCCTTAGCCACTGGGACTCTATTTGATGAGGGGTGTAACAATTCTGATTGGTCGAGAACTGACCAGCAGGTGCCATTGTTTTAAGTTACAAATGGGGAATGTCTTTCTTTTAAATAAAATATGAAGTTCATAGTTTTAAAAGACTTTTAGAAATTATTATTTGATATATCTGAACACTATAACTATAATAAGTCATTAGGATAAACATTAGGGTCAGAATATGTGTGTGTATATATATATATATATATATATACCTCCAACAAAAGCAGGCACTCACTGGGTTTGAAGTGGCAAAAAACTTTAATCCAACAGGAGCATCCTCTTCTTCCGATGTCTTCTTCAACAATGACGGGTCCTTTATGTGATGTCATCCAAGATGATGTCCCTTCAGTTCTGATTGGCTGATAGAATTCTATCAGCCAATTGGAATTAAGGTAGGAAAAATCCTATTGGTTGATGCAATCAGCCAATAGGATTGAAGTTCTATCCTATTGGCTGATCCAATCAGCCAATAGGATTGAGCTTGCATTCTATTGGCTGATTGGAACAGTTTGGATAGTCATCGGCCAGGATGAATGCTCCGCGTCGGATGTCTTGAAGATGGAGCCGCTCCTCGCCGGATGGATGAAGATAGAAGATGCCGTCTGGATGAAGACTTCTGCCCGTCTGGAGGAACTCTTCTGCCCGGCTTGGATGAAGACTTCTGCCCGTCTGGAGGACCACTTCGCCTGGCTTCGTTGAGGACTTCGGCCCGGTTGGGTGAAGACTTCTTAAGGTAGGGTGATCTTCAGGGGGTTAGTGTTAGGTTTTTTAAGGGGCGATTAGGTGGGTTTTAGAGTAGTGTTGGGTGTGTGGGTGGTGGGTTTTAACCCTTTGAGTGCTAAGCACTTTCCCACCTGGGTGCTAAGCACATTTTAAGAGTTTTTAATTTTACATTTTTTTAAATATTTTTTTTTAAAAAAAACTTTTTTTCTTTTCTTTTCAGATCCCCAAGACTAGGTTAGAAGGTTAGGCGATTACCTTTCCAACAGTGGGTCTTGGGGTCTGTAGCTGCTTAGATGCAGGCTTCTAAGCAGCATGCCCCTTTCCCTATATTGTCAATTGTCATTTTTAAACAAATTTGCGCGGTGACGTCATCATGTCATTACGCGTGATGTCACCACGCAAAACAGAAAGCCCCAGCGATGCCTGTCACTCTACAGGCACGATCGCCAGGGTAGGAGCGGGTGGGAGCCCCCAGATCTCCCTCAAGGTGGGAGAGTGCTAGTGACGGCTCTGAGCCGTCATTAGCACCTGAGTGAAAAACTCTGCGACGGCTCAGAGCTGTCGTTAGCACTCAAGGGCTATTTGTAATTTAGTATAGGGTAGGGCTTTTTATTATTTTGGGCGGGCTTTTTGATTTTATTAGGGGGATTAGATTAGGTGTAATTAGTTAAAAATTCTTGTAATTGTTTTATTATTTTCTGTAATTTAGTGTTTGTTTGTTTTTTTGTACTTTAGTTAATTTTATTTAATTGTATTTAATTGTAGTTAATTGTAGTTAATTTAGGTAATTTATTTAATTATAGTGTAGTGTAATTGTAACTTAGGTTAGGTTTTATTTTACAGGTACTTTTGTCTTTATTTTAACTAGGTAGTTATTAAATAGTTAATAACTATTTAATAATGATTGTAGCTAGTTAAAATAAATACAAAGTTGCCTGTAAAATAAAAATAAATCCTAAAATAGCTACAATGTAACTATTAGTTATATTGTAGCTATCTTAGGGTTTATTTTATAGGTAAGTATTTAGTTTTAAAAAGGAATTATTTATTTAATGCTAGGAATATTTATTTATATTTATTTAAATTATATTTAAGTTAGGGGGTGTTTAGGGTTAGACTTAGGTTTAGGGGTTAATAAATTTAATATAGTGGCAGCGGTGTAGAGGGCAGATTAGGGGTTAATAAATGTAATGTAGGTGGCAGTGGGCTCCGGGAGCGGCGGTTTAGGGGTTAAACACTTTATTTAGTTGCGGCGGGCTCTGGGAGCAGTGGTTTAGGGGTTAATAAGTATAATGTAAGTGGCGTAGGGGGGCAGATTAGGGGTGTTTAGACTCGGGGTACATGTTAGGGTGTTAGGTGTAAACATTACCATAGGAATCAATGGGATATCGGGCAGCAGCGAACATAAGCTTTCGCTGCTGTCAGTCTCCCATTGATTCCTATGGCATCTGCCGCCTCCAGGGCGGCGGATTGAAAACCAGGTACGCTGGGCCGGAAAAGTGCCAAGCGTACCTGCTAGGTATTTGATAACTTGCAAAAGTAGTCAGATTGTGCCGAACTTGCATTCGGAACATCTGGAGTGATGTAAGTATCGATCTGTGTCGGACTGAGTCCGGCGGATCGTATGTTACGTCACTAAATTCTACTTTTGCCGGTCTGTAGGGTTTGATAACTAAGGCGAATCAGGCTCGCCACAAATACGCTGCAGAATTCCAGCGTATTTGCGGTTGACAGCTTGATAAATAGAGGCCATACTCTCATTGATCATGTCCCTCCATTGTCAAGAGGAGGGGACCGGAATAAGATACTTATGCAGAGAGAGGCTAGATGGACTTTTGAACTGGACACACTGATCCCGAAGGGCCTTAATACTAAAATGGAATTGCATAGCTTTCTGTAACGGCCTGGTGTCAATCTTTCCATGCCTAGCATAATTTATGTTTCGGTATTTGCTAGATGTATAGATGTGTAATTCAAGTTTTGTTTAGGCAACTTAGATGTAATTTTGTGTGTAATTTTGTGTACAATTTTCTATAGGTACATTGCTGCGTTGCGCCCAGTCAGGTATTGGCCTAGGATATATTAGTTAATTGGCGCTATGTATATGCCCTTACTATTATTTACTATGGTCAATTGTGCTTTATTTTGTGTTTATTTGCTTTCCAATAGAGGTAGCCATTTGTGCCCTAGGAATAGCTATAATAGCCCCGTATTAGTATAAAGGTTACCTGACATGCTGAATAGAGATTTAGCGTTTTAACGTTTTTGTTTTTTTTAACATTTCTTTATGTTTATATGCATTTTTTGGGTAATGGTAGCGATTGTTAACACATTGGACACTATGGCCTCTAGTTATCAATGTCTGTCGGACCTGATCTGACAGTGTGGATCAGGTCCAACAGACATCGCTGAATACGGTGAGCAATACGCTCGCCATATTCAGCATTGCGCCAGCAGCTCACAAGAGCTGCTGGTGCAACGCCGCCCCCTGCAGACTCGCGGCCAATCGTCCGCCAGCAGGGGGGGTGTCAATCAACCCGATCGTACTCGATCGGGTTGATTTCCGGCGATGTGTGTCCGCCTGCTCAGAGCCGGCGGACAGGTTATGGAGCAGCGGTCTTTGTGACCGCTGCTTCATTACTGCTGTTTCTGGCGAGTCTGAAGACTCGCCAGAAACAGGGGCCATCAAGCTCCATACGGAGCTTGTTAAATAGAGCCCTATGTGTCTAGCATGAGATTAGTTGTTAAGTTACACGTATACACAGCGTCCATTAGTGACGCTCGCACAATCACTGCTACACATAGTTTGGTAAATGGATGTTCTATAAATCCCGTTAGCGGATATTATAAGGTCACTTTAGAAAACACACATGTGTTGTCAATTGTTATATATGTTTTACTGCTTAGGTGCATTTAGAATACTTAGTGTTTGGTTGCTAGGTTACATGCAATGCTTATTAGTCACGTATGGTTAGTGCTTGCTAACATCTGGTTTTGCACACGAGTAATTAACGCTAATTAGAAACACATGTAGGGTGAACAGGGTATTAAATGGAGGTTGTTGAGCATTTCATTGTTGTTTTACCCCTGAGGACAGGGGTAAAACCCCGAAACGTCACTCTGTTGGATTAAAGTTTTTTGCCACTTCAAACCCGGTGAGTGCTTGCTTTTGTTGGAGGTCTATGAAATATGTTGCTGAGCACCTCGGTCAAAAGGATTATTTCATGAGTGCTAAACTGCTGTGTACTGTATATATATATATATATATATATATACAGGGAGTGCAGAATTATTAGGCAAATGAGTATTTTGACCACATCATCCTCTTTATGCATGTTGTCTTACTCCAAGCTGTATAGGCTCGAAAGCCTACTACCAATTAAGCATATTAGGTGATGTGCATCTCTGTAATGAGAAGGGGTGTGGTCTAATGACATCAACACCCTATATCAGGTGTGCATAATTATTAGGCAACTTCCTTTCCTTTGGCAAAATGGGTCAAAAGAAGGACTTGACAGGCTCAGAAAAGTAAAAAATAGTGAGATATCTTGCAGAGGGATGCAGCACTCTTAAAATTGCAAAGCTTCTGAAGCGTGATCATCGAACAATCAAGCGTTTCATTCAAAATAGTCAACAGGGTCGCAAGAAGCGTGTGGAAAAACCAAGGCGCAAAATAACTGCCCATGAACTGAGAAAAGTCAAGCGTGCAGCTGCCAAGATGCCACTTGCCACCAGTTTGGCCATATTTCTGAGCTGCAACATCACTGGAGTGCCCAAAAGCACAAGGTGTGCAATACTCAGAGACATGGCCAAGGTAAGAAAGGCTGAAAGACGACCACCACTGAACAAGACACACAAGCTGAAACGTCAAGACTGGGCCAAGAAATATCTCAAGACTGATTTTTCTAAGGTTTTATGGACTGATGAAATGAGAGTGAGTCTTGATGGGCCAGATGGATGGGCCCGTGGCTGGATTGGTAAAGGGCAGAGAGCTCCAGTCCGACTCAGACGCCAGCAAGGTGGAGGTGGAGTACTGGTTTGGGCTGGTATCATCAAAGATGAGCTTGTGGGGCCTTTTCGGGTTGAGGATGGAGTCAAGCTCAACTCCCAGTCCTACTGCCAGTTTCTGGAAGACACCTTCTTCAAGCAGTGGTACAGGAAGAAGTCTGCATCCTTCAAGAAAAACATGATTTTCATGCAGGACAATGCTCCATCACACGCGTCCAAGTACTCCACAGCGTGGCTGGCAAGAAAGGGTATAAAAGAAGAAAATCTAATGACATGGCCTCCTTGTTCACCTGATCTGAACCCCATTGAGAACCTGTGGTCCATCATCAAATGTGAGATTTACAAGGAGGGAAATCAGTACACCTCTCTGAACAGTGTCTGGGAGGCTGTGGTTGCTGCTGCACGCAATGTTGATGGTGAACAGATCAAAACACTGACAGAATCCATGGATGGCAGGCTTTTGAGTGTCCTTGCAAAGAAAGGTGGCTATATTGGTCACTGATTTGTTTTTGTTTTGTTTTTGAATGTCAGAAATGTATATTTGTGAATGTTGAGATGTTATATTGGTTTCACTGGTAAAAATAAATAATTGAAATGGGTATATATTTGTTTTTTGTTAAGTTGCCTAATAATTATGCACAGTAATAGTCACCTGCACACACAGATATCCCCCTAAAATAGCTATAACTAAAAACAAACTAAAAACTACTTCCAAAACTATTCAGCTTTGATATTGAGTCTTTTGGGTTCATTGAGAACATGGTTGTTGTTCAATAATAAAATTAATCCTCAAAAATACAACTTGCCTAATAATTCTGCACTCCCTGTATATATATATATATATATATATATATATATATATATATATATATATATATATATATATAAATTTATGAAAAGAAATGTGGAAGAGAAAATCCAGGACCCTTCACATTTAAGAGAAATGGGAACATTTACTCTGGATTATATTTGATACAGTCCACACAGCATTAGCTTTAGTTAGACCTGGTGCAGACCCCTTAAATTTTATTTAATCCAGTAAAAAAGAAAAAGAATGAGCACAGTAGAGCTATATGAGATACTGTGACTAAAGTAGGGGGTATCAGCACTCAAAAAATACACCTCATTAAATCTAAAATCTAGATATTCATGGCTGGGGGATAGTATGCAAAGATCAATTTAATTGCAGTTGATTTATTGCAAAAACTATTATTATTCCAGCATTAATTAATTTATATCAAAACTAATGTGCACCACTTCAGTGGATTTGGCTATGCAAAAATCATTAGTAACAAAACTCTACAAAACAAGGCAGGTTGAAAACATTTGCAGCAAACAATAATGTAAAGGCAGGACAATAATAACTCATGAGCTTGCATAAGGAGGTTGAGGCAATCCTACAGATTAAACATCTTATGAAAATATCCAGATATTGTCCTCTTGACAAGCATATATCAGTCCCAGATTAGTGGTAAAGTGCCTCCATCAGTTGCAACATGAAAAAGAACCTTTTAAATTCAACAGGCCAAGTATGGTCAGTCATGTAATTATGTTAGATTGAACTTTTAGCCAGCCGAGGTAAAAATGTCCTCAAATGCTATCTTAAAGGTAACACTAAATGTAGAGTTGGTACATAGCATCTAGTTCCAAGTGGTAGCCACAAACAGATATAGTTAAAACAAGCTGCTTATTGAAACTGCAGCAGAGTCCAGGATTCAAATTCACAGGGCTAATAGAAGCGGACCGGGACATGAGCCTCCAACATCCTAATCTCACCTATACCAGCAGTCAGACTCATCTCCTTGCTCACTAGGGATATGGACTTACTAGGTGGAGTCTTCCGGCTTTGTGTTTGCCACCGGGCGGCTAAGTGTGACCGCTTCTTAACCAGGCTTGCTGCTCCTGATTGAAATCTCCCGGGCGGTTGTGTACAGCTGCTTAAACTGCAGATGTCAAACTTGCCGCTTTCATTTAAAATTGTCGACGCGCGTTTCGCCCCACAATGCTTAGCGAAAAGGGGTCTCGTCAGGACTGTCAATCACATCAAACTCCAGGCTTTTGTTGGTGTACCTATTTGGGGGAGTGGGCGCTGCTGTTTATTAATTTGCCAATAAGATTGACCGCTCAAGCCAAGCCTTTTTGTTTAAATGGAACAGAATTGCCTTAACCCATACAATGTTACTTAACAACAATTTATACCAAGATGATACAAAATTGCCTTTAAATTGAGTTTGATAGAAAAAATAGTTATGCAAAACAATCAACTGCTATACTTAGATCAATTGCATGTTACAATCCTATAAAACATTAAAGCATTAATTACCTATGCTAGCGGTGCCTTGATAGTAATATTAGATAAACGGAAGAATGTGAATTAAGGCATGTTGCTAGGTACCAAGACAATTTACATTTCCTCTTGGTTTTCATAGATGTAAATGACCTAAATTATTATAGACAAGTGGATTTAAACTAAAATGGAGAAAAATGGTGCTTAAAGATACCTACATTTTAGTTAAAAGGCTACCTCACAAATTTTTGTATTGAACAAATCTGAAATTTTTGCCAGAATGAATGGAACAAAAGGTAGAAATTTAGAGTTTGTGCTTTAAGCCAAGAAAGGATCCATATTCAATCCTTTCATTTAGCCAATAAGGGGACACTGTATGACCATCTTGCTTCTTTATTCAAAAGGCATTTATTTTCATCTCCACCTCTACCATTTGTTATTCCTGTATCGATCCCTACAAACTTTAAAGAGACAGTACTGCTATTATGACCATCCCTAAAATGATGAGCAACGCTTGTATCCTTTTTGTAGAGGATGTCATCCCTATGCTCCTGTACCCTGTCCTTGAACATTCGTTTCATTTTTACCAACGTAGAACAGGGGACAGGAGCATTGCAAGAGATAGACAACCCTCACAGAGTTACAATTTTTAAAAACATCTTATAGTAAAATTTTTACCTGTATTAGCTGAAAAAATCTTGCATTTTAGCATATAAGGGCAGTAGACACAATGTCCACAGGGAAAACTTCCTTTAACCTGTTGGTACTTATTTAACCAATTTGTTACAGGTTCAGACCGTACAAACCTACTTTTTACTAACTTATCTTTAAGGTTAGGAGATTTTTGGCGGTCAATAATGGGCTTTTTCCTACTTTTACTGCAATTTTGTCATCTAAGGTTAATATATGCCAATTCTGGAATAGTATCTCTCTAATGTTTGACCACTGGCAATTAAAAGTAGTGATGAATCTCATATTATTGTCAGTTTTTATTTCTTTTTTTGTGTACAAGAGATCATGATGATTCAATTTTCTTACTTTGTTCAGAGTCCTTTTAATCAAATTGTGAGAGTAGCCTCTTTCAATGAACCGTTTGCACATTGTTTCAGCATGAAACTCAAACTTCCTCTTAGAGGAACAATTTCTTTTTAGTATTAACAGTTGGTCATATGGGATACCTTTTTTCAAGGGCTCTGGATGTCCACTTGAAGCCTCCAAAAGACTATTTGTAGCTGTATCTTTACGGAAATTTTCCGTTGAGATACGATTTCCTTCTTTTTTAATACAAATTTCTAAAAAGGGTAATTCTTTATCACTGTGTGCATAAGTGAGGAAAATGTTTCGATCATTCTTATTCAGGTCAGAGACAAACTCATGTATACAGGCCAGAGGGCTAAATGAAAGGATTGAATATGGATCCTTTCTTGGCTAAAAGCACAAACAAAATTTCTACCTTTTGTTCCATTTATTCTGGCAAAAATTTAAGATTTGTTCAATACAAAAATTTGTGAGGTAGCCTTTTTAACTAAAATGTAGGTATCTTTAAGCACCATTTTTTTCCATTTTAGTTTAAATCACTTGTCTATAATAATTGAGGTCATTTACATCTATGAAAACCAAGAGGAAATGTAAATTGTCTTGGTACCTAGCAACATGCCTTAATTCACATGCTTCCGTTTATCTAATATTACTATCAAGGCACCGCTAGCATCGGTAATTAATGCTTTAATGTTTTATAGGATTGTAACATGCAATTGATCTAAGTATAGCAGTTGATTGTTTTGCATAACTATTTTTTCTATCAAACTCAATTTAAAGGCAATTTTGAATCATCTTGGTATAAATTGTTGTTAAGTAACATTGTATGGGTTAAGGCACTTCTGTTCCATTTAAACAAAGAGGCTTGGCTTGAGCGGTCAATCTTATTGGCAAATGAATAAAGAGCAGCGGCCACTCCCCCAACAAGGTACACCAACAAAAGCCTGGATGTGATTGACAGCCCTGACAAGGCCCCTTTTTTGCTCAGCATTGTGGGGCGAAACGCGTGTCAACAATTTTGAATGGAAACGGCAAGTTTGACATCTGCGGTTTAAGCAGCTGTACACAACCGCCCGGGAGATTTCAATCAGGAGCAGCAAGCCTGGTACTTGCAGTTAAGAAGCGGTCACACTTAGCCACCCGGAGGTGGCAAACACAAAGCCGGAAGACTCCACCTAGTAAGTCTGTGTCCCTAGTGAGCAAGGAGACGCGTCTGACTGCTGGTATAGGTGAGATTAGGATGTCGGAGGCTCATGTCCCGGTCTACTTCTATTAGCCCTGTGATTTTGAATCCTGGACTCTGCTGCAGTTTCAATAAGCAGCTTGTTTTAACTATATATGTTTGTGGCTACCACTTGGAAATAGATGCTATGTACAGTGGGGCAAAAAAGTATTTATTCAGCCACCAATTGTGCAAGTTCTCCCACTTAAGAAGATAAGAGAGGCCTGTAACTTTCATCATAGGTATACCTCAACTATGAGAGACAAAATGTGGAAACAAATCCAGACAATCACAATCAAGCAAGATTTCTGGCTCTCACAGACCTGTATCTTCTTCTTTAAGAGGCTCCTCTGTCCTCCACTCATTACCTGTATTAATGGCACCTGTTTGAACTTGTTATCAGTATAAAAGACACCTGTCCACAACCTCAAACAGTCACACTCCAAACTCTACTATGGTGAAGACCAAAGAGCTGTCGAAGGAAACCAGAAACAAAATTGTAGACCTGCACCAGGCTGGGAAGACTGAATCTGCAATAAGCAAGCAGCTAGGTGTGAATAAATCAACTGTGGGAGCAATAATTAGAAAATGTAAGACATACAAGACCACTGATAATCTCCCTCGATCTGGGGCTCCACGCAAGATCTCACCCCGTGCAGTCAAAATGATCACAAGAACGGTGAGCAAACATCCCAGAACCACAAAGGGGGACCTAGTGAATGACCTGCAGAGAGCTGGGACCAACGTAACAAATGCTACCATCAGTAACACACTACGCCGCCAGGGACTCAGATCCTGCAGTGCCAGACGTGTCCCCTTGCTTAAGCCAGTACATGTCCGGGCCTATCTGAAGTATGCTAGAGAGCATTTGGATGATCCAGAAGTGGATTGGGAGAATGTCATATCGTCAGATGAAACCAAAGTAGAACTGTTTGGTAGAAACACAACTTGTCGTGTTTGGAGGAGAGAGAATGCTGAGTTGCAACCAAAGAACACAATACCTACTGTGAAGCATGGGGGTGGCAACATCATGCTTTGGAGCTGTTTCTCTGCAAAGGGAACAGGACGACTGATCCGTGTACATGAAAGAATGAATGGGGCCATGTGTCGTAAGATTTTGAGTGCAAACATCCTTCCATCAGCAAGGGCATTGAAGATGAAATGTGGCTGGGTCTTTCAGCATGACAATGATCCCAAACACACTGCCCGGGCAACTAATGAGTGGCTTCGTAAGAAGCATTTCAAGGTCCTGGAGTGGCCTAGCCAGTCTCCAGATCTCAACCCCATAGAAAACCTTTGAAGGGAGTTGAAAGTCTGTGTTGCCCAGCGACAGCCCCAAAGCATCACTGCTCTAGAGGAGATCTGCATGCAGGAATGGGCCAACATACCAGCAACAGTGTGTGACAACCTTGTGAAGACTTACAGAAAATGTTTGACCTCTGTCATTGCCAACAAAGGATATATAACAAAGTATTGAGATGAAATTTTGAAATTGACCAAATACTTATTTTCCACCATAATTTGCAAATAAATTCTTTCCAAATCAGACAATGTAATTGTCTGGATTTGTTTCCACATTTTGTCTCTCATAGTTGAGGTATACCTATGATTAAAATTACAGGCCTCTCTCATCTTCTTAAGTGGGAGAACGTGCACAATTGGTGGCTGACTAAATACTTTTTTGCCCCACTGTACCAACTCTACATTTAGTGTTACCTTTAAGCTAGCATTTGAGGACATTTTTACCTAGGCTGGCTAAAAGTTCAATCTAACATAATTACATGACTGACTATACTTGGCCTGTTGAATTTAAAAGGTTCTTTTTCATGTTGCAATTGATGGAGGCACTTTACCACTAATCTAGGACTGATATTTGCTTTGTCGAGAGGACAATATCTGGATATTTTCATAAGATGTTTAATCTGTAGGATTGCCTCAACCTCCTTATGCAAGCTCATGAGTTATTATTGTCCTGCCTTTACATTATTGTTTGCTGCATATGTTTTCAACCTGCCTTGTTTTGTAGAGTTTTGTTACTAATGATTTTTGCATAGCCAAATCCACTGCAGTGGTGCACACTAATTTTGATATAAATTAATTCATGTTGGAATAATAATAGTTTTTGCAATAAATCAACTGCAATTAATTTGATCTTTGCATACGTTTCCTTTTTTTGGGTTTGATACTATCCCCCAGCCATGAATATCTAGATTTTAGATTTAATGAGGTGTATTTTTTGAGTGCTGAAACCCCCTACTTTAGTCACAGTATCTCATATAGCTCTACTGTGCTCATTCTTTTTTTTCTTTTTTACTGGATTAAATATATATATATATATATATATATATATATATATATATATATATATATATATATATATATATATATATAAAAGCATATATATACATCTTCATGTAATCATTCCTATTATAGATACTTTCTTATTCAGATTACAATGGAGGTACCCAGTATTAGAAAATATTAAAATATTACATATTAAAGGGACATAATTAAAGGGACATATCTGTTTAAAGTGTATTCTCTATTTATTTACAATATATATTGTCTTTACAAAAGCCATCATACACTTTAAATTCTGATTTGTAGGATTGTATATGTTTTAATCTAAATAAAAAAAGATTTAAAAAAAAAAAAAAAAATGTTTAAAAATTTAAAAAAACATAATTTATGTAAGAACTTACCTGATAAATTCATTTCTTTCATATTAGCAAGAGTCCATGAGCTAGTGACGTATGGGATATACATTCCTACCAGGAGGGGCAAAGTTTCCCAAACCTTAAAATGCCTATAAATACACCCCTCACCACAACCACAATTCAGTTTAACGAATAGCCAAGAAGTGGGGTGATAAGAAAAAAGTGCGAAAGCATATAAAATAAGGAATTGGAATAATTGTGCTTTATACAAAAAAATCAAAACCACCACAAAAAAGGGCGGGCCTCATGGACTCTTGCTAATATGAAAGAAATGAATTTATCAGGTAAGTTCTTACATAAATTATGTTTTCTTTCATGTAATTAGCAAGAGTCCATGAGCTAGTGACGTATGGGATAATGATTACCCAAGATGTGGATCTTTCCACGCAAGAGTCACTAGAGAGGGAGGGATAAAATAAAGACAGCCAATTCCTGCTGAAAATAATCCACACCCAGAATAAAATTTTAATGAAAAAACATAAGCAGAAGATTCAAACTGAAACCACTGCCTGAAGTACGTTTCTACCAAAAACTGCTTCAGAAGAAGAAAACACATCAAAATGGTAGAATTTAGTAAAAGTATGCAAAGAGGACCAAGTTGCTGCTTTGCAAATCTGATCAACCGAAGCTTCATTCCTAAACGCCCAGGAAGTAGAAACTGACCTAGTAGAATGAGCTGTAATCCTTTGAGGCGGAGTGTTACCCGACTCAACATAGGCATGATGAAATAAAGATTTCAACCAAGATGCCAAAGAAATGGCAGAAGCTTTCTGGTCTTTTCTAGAACCGGAAAAGTTGACAAATAGACTAGAAGTCTTTCGGAAAGACTTAGTAGCTTCAACATAATATTACAAAGCTCTAACAGCATCCAAAGAATGCAATGATTTCTCCTTAGAATTCATAGGATTAGGAAATAATGAAGGAACCACAATTTCTCTACTAATGTTGTTAGAATTCACAACCTTAGGTAAAAAATTCAAAAGAAGTTCGCAGCACCGCCTTATCCTGATGCAAAATCAGAAAAGGAGACTCACAAAAAAGAGTAGATAATTCAGAGACTCTTCTGGCAGAAGAGATGGCCAAAAGAAACAAAACTTTCCAAGAAAGTAATATAACGACCAAAGAATGCATGGGTTCAAAAGGAGGAGCTTGAAGAGCCCCCAGAACCAAATTCAAACTCCAAGGAGGAGAAATTGACTTAATGACAGGTTTTATACGAACCAAAGGTTGTACAAAACAATGAATATCAGGAAGATTAGCAATCCTTCTGTGAAAAAGAACAGAAAGAGCAGAGATTTGTCTTTCAAGGAACTTGCGGACAAACCTTTATCTAAACCATCCTGAAGAAATATAAGTCTTCCAGACTCTATAATATATCTCTCTAGATACAGATTTACGAGCCTGTCACATAGTATCAATCACAGAGTCAGAGAAACCTCTTTGACCAAGAATCAAGCGTTCAAACTCCATACCTTAAAATTAAGGTTTTGAGATCCTGATGGAAAAAAGAACCTTGAGACAGAAAGACTGGTCTAAACGGAAGAGTCCACAGCTGGCAAGAGGCCATCCGGATAAGATCCGCATACCAAAACCTGTGAGGCCATGCTGGAGCTACCAGCAGGACAAACGAGCATTCCTTTAGAATATTGGAGAATACCCTTGGAAGAAGAACTAGAGGCAGAAAGATATAGGCAGGATGACACTTGTAAGGAAGAGATAATGCATCCACTGCCTCCGCCCGAGGATCCCGGGATCCGGACAGATACCAGGGAAGTTTCTTGTTTAGATGAGAAGCCATCAGATCTATTTCTGGGAGCTCCCACATTTGAACAATCTGAGGAAATACCTCTGGGTGAAGACCATTCGCCCAGGTGCAACGTTTGGCGACTGAGATAATCCGCTTTCCAATTGTCCATACCTGGGATATGAACCGCAGAGATTAGACAGGAGCTGGATTCCGCCCAAACCAAAATTCGAGATACTTCTTTCATAGCCAGAGGACTGTGAGTCCCTCCTTGATGATTGATGTATGCCACAGTTGTGACATTGTCTATCTGAAAACAAATGAACAACTCTCTCTTCAGAAGAGGCCAAGACTGAAGAGCTCTGAAAATTGCACGGAGTTCCAAAATATTGATCGGAAATCTCACCTCCTGAGATTCCCAAACCCCTTGTGCCGTCAGATACCCCCACACAGCTCCCCAACCTGTAAGACTTGCATCTGTTGAGATTATAGTCCAGGTCGGAAGAACAAAGAAGCCCCCTGAACTAAACGATGGTGATCTGTCCACCATGTCAGAGAGTGTTGTATAATCGGTTTAAAGATATTAATTGAGATATCTTTGAGTAATCCCTGCACCATTGGTTCAGCATACAGAGCTGAAGAGGTCGCATGTGAAAACGAGCAAAGGAGATCGCATCTGATGCGGCAGTCCTAAGACCTAAAATTTCCATGCATAAGGCTACCAAAGGGAATGATTGTGACTGAAGGTTTTGACAAGCTGATATCAATGTTAAACTTCTCTTGTCTGACAAGGACAGAGTCATAGACACTGAATCTATCTAGAAACCTAAAAAGGTTACCCTTGTCTGAGGAATCAATGAACTGATTGGTAAATTGATCCTCCAACCATGAACTTGAAGAAACAACACAAGTCGATTCGTATGAGATTCTTCGAAAATGAGAAGACTGAGCAAGTACCAAGATATCGTCCAAATAAGGAAATACCAAAACCCTGTTCTCTGATTACAGAAAGAAGAGCACCGAGAACCTATGAAAAAAATTCTTGGAACTGAGGCTAGGCCAAACGGTAGAGCCACAAAACTGGTAATGCTTGTCTAAAAAGAGAATCTCAGACACTAAAAGTGATCTGGATGAATCGGAATATGCAGATACACATCCTGTAAATCTATTGTAGACATATAATGCCCTTGCTAAACAAAAGGCAGGATAGTCCTACAGTAACCATCTTGAATGTTGGTATCCTTACATAACGATTCAATATTGATAGATCCGGAACTGGTCTGAAGGAATTGACCTTCTTTGGTACAATGAAGAGATAAAATAAAACCCCAGCCCCTGTTCCAGAACTGGAACTGGCATAATTACTCCAGCCAACTCTAGATCTGAAACACATTTCAGAAATGCTGAGCCTTTGCTGTGTTAACTGGGACACGGGAAAGAAAAAAAAAAAAAAAAATCTCTTAGCAGGAGGCCTTAACTTGAAGCCAATTCTGTACCTTTCTGAAACAATGTTCTGAAACCAGAGATTGAGAACGGAATTGATCCAAATTTCTTTGAAGAAAACGTAATCTGCCCCATACCAGCTGAGCTGGAATAAGGGCCGCACCTTCATGGGTACTTAGGAGCTGGCTATAGGTTTCTATAAGGCTTGGATATATTCCAAACTGGAAATAGTTTCCAAACTGATACCGCTCCTGAGGATGAAGGATCAGGCTTTTGTTCCTTGTTGTGAGGAAAGGAACGAAAATGATTATTAGACCTAAATTTACCTTAGATTTTTTATCCTTTGGTAAAAAAGTTCCCTTCCTTCCAGAAACAGTTGAGATAATAATTTATTACCCTGGAAAGAAAGGGAAAGCAAAGTTGACTTAGAAGACATATCAGCATTCCAAGTTTAATCCATAAAGCTTTTCTAGCTAAAATAGCTAGAGACATATACCTGACATCAACTCTAATGATATCAAAAGATGGTATCACCAATAAAATTATTAGCATGTTATAGAATAATAATAATGCTATAAAATTATGATCTGTTACTTGTTGCGCTAAAGTTTTAACCAAAAAGTTGAAGCTGCAGCAACATCCGCTAAAAATATAGCAGGTCTAAGAAGATTACCTGAACATAAGTAAGCTTTTCTTAGAAAGGATTCAATTTTCCTATCTAAAGGATCCTTAAATGAAGTACTATCTGCCGTAGGAATAGTAGTACATTTAGCAGGAGTAGAGACAGCCCCATAACCTTAGGGATTTTGTCCCAAAAAACTCTAATCTGTCAGATGGCACAGGATATAATTGCTTAAACGTTTAGAAGGAGTAAAAGAATTACCCAAATTATTCCATTCCCTGGAAATTACTTCAGAAATAGCATCAGGGAGATTAAACACTTCTGGAATAACTACAGGAGATTTAAAAACCTTATTTAAACGTTTAGATTTAGTATCAAGAGGACCAGAATCCTCTATTTCTAATGCAATTAATACTTCTTTAAATAAAGAACGAATAAATTCCATCTTGAACAAATACAAAGATTTATCAGCATCAACCTCTGAGACAGAAACCTCTGAACCAGAAGAACCATTATCAGTATCAGAATGATGATGTTCATTTAAAAATTCATCTGAAAAAAGAGAAGTTTTAAAAGACTTTTATGTAAACTAGAAGGAGAAATAACAGACATAGCCTTCTTAATGGATTTAAAAAAATAAAATCTCTTATGTTTATCAGGAACACTCTGAAAATTAGATGTTGACGGAACAGCAACAGGTAATGTAACAGTACTAAAGGAAATTTTAACTGCATTAATAAGTTTGTCATGACATGCAATACAAACAACAGCTGGAGAAACAGATACCAAAAATTATAGCAGATACACTTAGCTTGGTAGCTCCAGCACCGGGCAGTGATTTTCCTGAAGTATCTTCTGACTCAGTGGCAACGTGGAACATCTTGCAATATGTAATAGAAAAAACAACATATAAAGCAAAATTGATCAAATTCCTTAAATGACAGTTTCAGGAATGGGAAAAAAATGCCAGTGAACAAGCTTCTAGCAACCAGAAGCAATAAATAATGAGACTTAAATAATGTGGAGACAAAAGCGACGCCCATATTTTTTTAGCGCCAAATAAGACGCCCACATTATTTGGCGCCTAAATGCTTTTGGCGCCAAAAATGACGCCACATCCGGAACGCCGACATTTTTGGCGCAAAAGAACGTCAAAAAAATGACGCAACTTCCGGCGACACGTATGACGCCGGAAACAGAAAGATTTTTACTTCACCACCTCCATAGGAGGCAAAGTTTGTAAAACTGAATTGTGGGTGTGGTGAGGGGTGTATTTATAGGCATTTTAAGGTTTGGGAAACTTTGCCCCTCCTGGTAGGAATGTATATCCCATACGTCACTAGCTCATGGACTCTTGCTAATTACATGAAAGAAAAAATGTTTTGCAAAAATTTATAAAATGTTTTAAATTGATAAAAATGAATAAAAATTAACTTAAAAACAGTAAAAAATATTTCTATAATTTAAAATGGAACCAGATATTTTTAAAGTGGGTGTCATATTAAAATTGAGATCTATATCTAAAAATTAATTTGATTTAAATTTCATAGTATAATTACACAAAAATTTCAGATTTTTGGGTTTGTATCCATATTAGACCTAGGTGTATTATTTATTTTACGGTCTCTTGTTCCTTTGATAATCTATTTTATTTCTATTTATTGTGTATATTTTTTTTTATTTTTTTTTTTATATCTGAATCTACATTGTAATTGATGGACAATTGAAGAAATATTATAAATTACAAAGTATAAATTAAATTTTCTTAAAAAACATATATTTTATTTCAAATGACAATTTAGGTTTAACTCCAGATTCAGACCACAGGGAGTTAGAGAGAAGGAAAAAAAAAACATTTTACAATTTTTACAATTTTTTTTTTTTTAAATCCTTTTTATTTAGATTAAAACATATACAATCCTACAAAACAGAATTTAAAGTGTATGATGGCTTTTGTAAAGACAATATATATATATAAATAGAGAATACACTTTAAACAGATATGTCCCTTTAATATGTTATTGTGTGTAAGGCATACCACTTTAAGTGTAAGGTATAAAACCCCAGTCCTTAGGCACAATGAACATTGAGCTTGACAAAGGCTGTATGCAGCTGAAACGCTTTGCTCTATTTGTGAGACTTCCAGGCATCCGTAGTTCTATCTGTTAGACATTGATCCATCTGCAGCCTTCAGGTAACAGACACCTCAGGAGTTCATTTTAACTCAGTTCAGAAGCAGCACTTCACAAACTGCTAACACTACAGAGACCCAGAGGGGAAAGATCTGATCCGAAGTCCTG
Source organism: Bombina bombina (assembly GCF_027579735.1). Lineage (NCBI taxonomy): Eukaryota > Metazoa > Chordata > Amphibia > Anura > Bombinatoridae > Bombina > Bombina bombina. Next base: position 136,807,257 of record NC_069501.1, on the reverse strand, counting down.
ATACGATCCCAGGAGGATAACACACGGCCTCCGGTCTATATGACTTCAAACTAATGCAGCTAATACTGGCTAAAGACCCAATTGCTTAACAAGGCTTTCACATACAATTAACCAACAAACTTTTAACAGCTGAATAAGACTGCTAAACATTAAGACTGCTTCTCTGTTACAAAAAACAGACTTTTGCTCTGCAAACATATGCTACACTCTATTATTGGTATATATGTGTATGTGCTTTGTGCTATTTATGCCCTTTTAATGTGAACATTTTTTGTTGTGTTATTTACTACCACTGTGCACAGTGATTTTTGTATTTTTGAATCCAGTAGTTTAATTAAAACATTATATTTTACCTATATAGGGTCTTTAAAAAAAAGCAATTTTTTACACATTAAGCTTCCTTTGGGCAGTGCAGCTGTAATCCATTACTAATTTGAAGACTCTGCAGACACTGTCAAGGTTTTGTGGGGAAACCTTCTACTTTACAGCAGCTTTGTGTACTAGATCTCAGCACTGGGTTGTCTTTTTCTACAAGCATGGACAATCTCAAGGTTACAAGTCCATCTCTAGGCATCTTCCTTTGTCCACTGTGCGCAACATTGTCAAGAAGTTTACAGCCCATGGAACTGTAGCTAGTCTCCCTGGATGTGGATGAAGGAGAAAAATTGATCAACGATTGCAAAGAAGGATTGTTCAAATGGTGGATAAAGAACCTTGATCAACTTACAGACAAATTCAAGCTGACCTTCCGACACAGAGTACAAATGTGTAAGCTTGCACTATATGTCGCCATCTGAATGAAAAGGGACGCTATGGTTGGAGACCCAGGAGGACACCACTTCTGACACCGAAACATAAAAAAGCAAGATTGAAGTTTGCCAAAACTTACCTGAGGAAGCCAAAATCCTTTTGGGAGAATGTGCTGTGGACAAATGAAACAAAATTGCAGCTTTTTGGTAAAGCCCATCATTCTACTGTTTTCAGAAAAAGAAATAAGGCTTTTAAAGAAAAAAATACAGTCCCTACCTTCAAACATGGTGGAGGTTCACTGATGTTTTGGGGTTGCTTTGCTGCTTCAGGCACTGTATGGATGCCTTGACTGTGTGCATGGCATTATAAAATCTGTAGACTACCAAAGAATTATGTGGTGCAATGTAAGGCCTAGTGTCAGAAAGTAGGGTTTCTTTCAGAGGTCATGGGTCTTACAGCAGGACAATGACCCAAAGCACACGTCAAAAAGCACCCAGAAATGATTTAAGACAAAGCGCTGGAGAGTACTGAACTGGCCAGCAATGAGTCCAGTAGGCCCATTTATCAAGCTCCGTACGGAGCTTTAAGGGCCGTTTTTCTGGCGAGTCTCCAGCTCTGAGCAGGCGGACAGGAATCGCCGGAAATCAACCCGATCGAATATGATACGAATACGATCGGGTTGATTGACACCCCCTGCTGGCGGCTGATTGGCCGCGAGTCAGCAGGGGGCGGCGTTGCACCAGCAGCTCTTGTGAGCTGCTGGTGCAATGTTAAATGCGGAGAGCGTATTGCTCTCCACATTTAGCAAGGTCTTGCGGACCTGATCCGCAGTGTCGGATCAGGTCCGCAAGCCCTTTGATAAATGGGCGCCATTATCTCAATCCTATAACGCATCTGTGGAGAGATCTCAAAACAGCAGTTGGGAAAAGGAACCCTTCCAATCTGAGAGACCTGGAACAGTTGGCGAAAGAAGAGTGGTACAAAATTCCAGTACAGAGGTGTAAGAAACTCATTGATGGTTACAGGAAGTGATTGATTTCAGTTATTTTTTCCAAGGGGTATGCTACCAAATATTAAATTGAGGGTGCCAATAATTTTGTCCAGTTCATTTTTGGAGTTTTGCATGGAATGTGTGAGATTTTGATTTTTTTCTTGTGTCATACCAATGCAAACATGAGAATGCCTAAACATTTGTAATTGCAACAATTTTCTGGCCGAAGTGGTGCATTATATCAGAAGAAATGCAGGGTGCCAATATTTTTGGCCATGACAGTATATGTTCATTTGTGGATACATTTGTATGTATGTATTTACACATATATTTACACATATAAACAAATAAATGCATATGTATATATATATATATATATATATATATATACAGTATATATATAGACACATATATTTCTATATATATATCTGTATCTTCTATCTATCTATCATATATATATATATATATATATATATATATATATATATATATATATATATACACAGTATATATACATATATATATTCGTATATATAAATAAATGTCAGACAATATGCATTCCAGAATTAAGATCCAACAGCCTTGGGTGCTGCAAAATGTAAATACAGAACCAAAGAGAAAGCGCACTCCAAAGGTCTTCTTATAAGCAGTTTTCTCACTTTATTATGTGAAGGTTTTTAGAGTCAGAAATGACCCGTCCTCAGACAAACAGTGTACATTTGCACTTACCCACCACCAAAGATATACCACATTGTGAACCCTGCAGGACGCTACGTTCTCCCTAGTAGACAGGCCCCCAACGTGGGTGTCATCATCCAAGGCAGCGTGAGTCTGCAGATACGTAACCTATTGTAAAAATACATTAAAAACAATGAGCATAAATACAGCATAACAGCATACCACTAACGCAGGAAAATATACAATCTATATGGTGTTAATAGCATACAGATAACACAGGCAAAGATGTCTGTAAGTGTAGCTTCATATGTCACATACGAACTAAAGCGGTTACCATGGTAACAGACGCTCCCAAACAAATGCAAAATAAGTGAATGTTGGCAATGGGACAAATTAAGCCATCTCACAGTCATACAAAGAAATATCCAAAAAGACAAAAACGGTCATTATTAAAGAAAATGTCGATCAACTGAATGTAAACAAAAAAACCTTAAAACTCAGGAAGTATCAAAAAACAAAAAAACATCTAATGTGGATTAAGCCAATGTCACCCTCTAAATAAGAATATACCTCCACTTGTACTTGGCTCACAAACAAGGTTTCCTTGATAAAGATACTCTGGTCTTTCTTATAGTTACATATCCACGGATTCTGGTATTCTACACATTACCGAAAATACACAAACAGCTCATACATCCCCCAGACAGACCCATAGTTTCGGCTATTGGGTCCCTGCCACAACCTATAGCCACTCTTGTGGATGCATTCCTTCAACCTCTGGTTCAGTATATACCCTCATACCTGAGGGATTCAGCAACTCTACTTGGATTATTAGCTGAAATGGAAGAAATAGGAGAGGATGTTTTTTTGGATACATTAGACGTGACGAGCCTTTACACAGTGATTCCTCACCGGGAGGGTCTACAGGCCATTGCTTTCCAACTAGCAAGGTACCCATACGTGGTACCCCCAATAGAGGTCTTACTACACTTTCTGGAAGTTTGTTTAACGACAAACTATTTCAGATTTGAAAATCAATTCTACCTGCAGCTAACAGGGAAAGTGATGGGGTCCAATATGGCCCTATCATACGCTAATTTAGTTATGTCCTTTTTCGATGAATTTGAAACAAATCTGTTTAAGGTAGACAAGATTACATTTTTTAGGAGATATATTGATGATAATAATTTATAATAATAATAATTTGCAATTTATATAGCACTTTTCTCCCTGTGAGATTTAAAGCACTTTACAATTATACCAACATAAGACATAAAAGTTAGGAGTTTCTGAAGCTCAGATAAGCGGACTGAATGCCTGATGGAAGAGGTGGGTCTTTAGCTTTTTCTTAAAATTCTGTAAGGATGGTGCCTCTCTGATTGCGCATGGTAAAGAGTTCTAGAAAGTAGGGGCAGCATGGCCAAATGCTCTGGAGCCTGATTTTGTCCTTTTTCTTGGCACTGAGAGGAGGTATGTGTTGGCTGACCTAAGTGAGCGGGATGGGATGTAGGGTGTCAGGAGCTCTTTCAGGTACTGTGGGCCTTGGTTGTTTAAGGCTTTGAAGGTCAGCAGGCCAATTTTAAAATATGTTTGCCATTTAATTGGAAGCCAATGCAGGGAGTGGAGAACAGGTGTTATGTGGCAGGAGAGAGTTTGATTGGTCAGTAGTCTGGCTGCTGCATTTTGTACCGTCTGAAGGCAATGGAGTTCTTTTTTTGGGAGGCCCAAGTAAAGTGCATTGCAGTAATCTAGCCTAGAGGATACAAATGCATGGATTAATGTTGGCATATCATCCGGTGGAATTAAGTGTTGTATCCTGGCTATGTTTTTCAGATGAAAGTAGGCAGATTTTATTACAGAGGAAATCTGCTGTTTAAAAGATAATCCAGTGTCAATCAGCACTCTGAGGTTTCGTACCTTTGGTTAACTAACTAGTTCAGAGCCTCCAAGCTCCAGGCCAGTTGGGTGAACGTGGGATATTTTTGATGCCCGGGGTCCCCTTTACAAAGAGTAACTCTGTTTTGTCCGGGTTCATTTTGAGACAGCTAGCATTCATCCATTCTATGAGGTCTGTTAAGCAACTGTTTATGTGGCATGATCTCTTCTTGCTGTGGACGGGGACCTCGGATGATCTGGAAACATGGTTTCTTCAATTCACCAATCCTGCACTGAAGTTTAAAATGCAGTATGATAAAGTACAGATCGATTTTCTTGATGTTCGACTTTATAAAAATGGTGAAAAGCTAAAATCTACCCTTTTCCGCAAGGAAACTGACCGGAATGCACTTTTACATTTCACCAGCTGCCATCCTCCAGGCACTAAAAAAGGCTTTACCGAAGTCACAACTATTAAGAGTATTAAAGAACAACACCGAAGAATCGAACAGGGATGTACAACTTGTGGAAATGATACAGCATTTTTAGGCACGTAACTACCCCACAAAACTTTTGGAAACTCCGTGTACACAACTCTTTGAAGATCAAGAACGTGATAACTTCAGAGACCAACAGAATGACATTTGTCATGACTTATACCAGTGATAAGAGAGTACTGTCAGACACTATCAGTAAGCATTGGGATATCGTTAAGATTGATAAAGCCTTACCTCTATCTCAGATGACACCCCCACATATTGGATATAAAAGGACTAAATCGTTGCAGGACTTTTTGGTCAAAACTGACCCCATACAATGTTACAAAAAACCAACATGGCTGCACACTATGAAGCCTGTGGTCTTCAGTTGCTTGGGCTGTACAGCTTGTGGGGGGCTTATAACTGGCCCCTCTTTTACACATCCTCACAAGAGAAAGATCTACAAACATCAATATCACTTGACATGCACTACAACCTACATCGTATATTAGCAGTACAAGTGGAGGTATATTCGTATTTAGAGGGTGACATCGGCTTAATCCACATTAGATGTTTTTTTGTTTTTTGATACTTTGTGAGTTTTCACGGTTTTTTATTTACATTTACTGTGGATTCAGTTGATCAACATTTTCTTTAATGATGACCGTTTTTTTCTTTTTGGATATTTCTTTGTATGACTGTGAGTTTGCTTCATTTGTACCATTGCCAACATTGACTTATTCCATATTTGTTTGGGAGCGTCTGTTACCATGGTAACCACTTTAGTTCGTATGTGACATATGAAGCTACACTTACAGACATCTTTGCCTGTGTTATATGTATGCTATTAACATCCATATACTGTAGATTGTATCTTTTCCTGCGTTAGTGGTATGCTGTTATTCTGTAATTATGCTCATTGTTTTTAATGTATTTTTCACAATAGGTTACGTATCTGCAGACTCACGCTGCCTTGGATGATGACGCCCACGTTGGGGGCATGTCTACTAGGGAGAACGTGGCGTCCTGCAGGGTTCACAATGTGGTATATTTTTGGTTGTGGGTAAGTGCAAATGTACACTGTTTGTCTGAGGACAGGTCATTTTGAGTCGAAAACGTTCACATAATAAAGTGAGAAAACTGCTTATAAGAAGACCTTTGGAGTGTGCTTTCTCTTTGGTTCTATATATATATATATATAAGAGCTAGGAAAGGGAGGGCACTCTCAGGATTTATATACATCAAAGTTAGTTTATTGCTTATAACAACAACGTTAGAAAGTCATAAGGATAGGTCAACGTTTCTGCTTACATAGAAGCCTTCATCAAGACAGATGAACAACTCACAACGGCGACTAGCAGCCGCACACAACACCACCGGCAAAACATTCTGTTTTGCCGGTGGTGTTGTGTGCGGCTGCTAGTCGACCTATCCTTATGACTTTCTAACGTTGTTGTTATAAACAATAAACTAACTTTGATGTATATAAATCCTGAGAGTGCCCTCCCTTTCCTAGCTCTTATCTACAATCCATTGAGGATTGCACCCAGGTGCTTCATTATTAGTTGAAGCTGGAGTGCTGGAACATGTGCTAATTGGATAATATATATATATATAATTATATATATATATATATATATATATATATATATATATATATATATATATATATATATATATATACACAAAATATTAACCCCTTAAGGACAAGGCCTTTTTTCAATTTCTTTCCCTTAAGGACCAGGGCTATTTTTACATTTCTGCGATGTTTGTGTTTAGCTGCAATTTTCCTCTTACTCATTTACTGTACACACACATATTATATACCGTTTTTCTCACCATTAAATGGACTTTCCAAAGAAACTATTATTTTCATCATATCTTATAATTTACCATAAAAACAATTATAAAATATGATGAAAAAAATGGAAAAAAAAACACTTTTTCTAACTTTGAACCCCAAAATCTGTTGCACATCTACAACCTCCAAAAAACACCCATGCTAAATAGTTTCTAAATTTTGTCCTGAGTTTAGAAATACCCAATGTTTACATGTTCTTTGCTTTTTATGCAAGTTATAGGGCAATAAGTACAAGTAGCACTTCGCTATTTACAAACCATTTTTTTTTTCAAAATTAGCGCTAGTTACATTGGAACACTGATATCTGTCTCGAATCCCTGAATATCCCTTGACATTTATATATTTTTTTTAGTAGATATCCCAAAGTATTGATCTAGGCCCATTTTGGTATAGTTCATGCCACCATTTCACTGCCAAATGCGATCAAATAAAAAAAATCGTTCACTTTTTCACTATCTTTTTCACAAATATTAGGTTTCTCACTGAAATTATTTACAAACAACTTGTGCAATAATGGCACAAATGGTTGTACATGCTTCTCTGGGATCCCCTTTGTTCAGAAATAGCAGACGTATATGGCTTTGGCTTTGCTTTTTGGTAATTAGAAGGCTGCTAAATGCCGCTGTGCACCACATTTGTATTAGGCCCAGCAGTGAAGGGGTTAATTAGGTAGCTTGTAGGGAGCTTGTAGGGTTAATTTTAGCTTTAGTGTAGTGTAGTAGACAACTCAAAGTATTGATGTAGGCCAATTTTGATATATTTCATGCCACCATTTCACCGCCAAATGCGATCAAATAAAAAAAAAATTTTCACTTTTTCACTAACTTTGGGTTTCTCACTGAAATTATTTACAAACAGCTTGTGCAATTATGGCACAAATGGTTGTAAATACTTCTCTGGGATCCTCTTTGTTCAGAAATAGCAGACATATATGGCTTTGGCATTGCTTTTTGGTAATTAGAAGGCCGCTAAATGCCGCTGCGCACCAAACTTGTATTATGCCCAGCAGTGACGGGGTTAATTAGGTAGCTTGTAGGGAGCTTGAAGGGTTAATTTTAGCTTTAGTGTAGAAATCAGTCTCCCATTTGACACATCCCACCCCCTGATCCCTCCCAAACAGCTCTCTTCCCTCCCCCACCCCACAATTGTCCCCGCCATCTTAAGTACTGGCAGAAAGTCTGCCAGTACTAAAGTAAAAGTTTTATTTTGTTTTTATTCATTATTAAAAAATATATACAGTGGTGTCACTAGGGGGGTGCGGGGGGTGCGGGCCGCACCTGGGTGACACCCTCCAGGGGGTGACACCAAAAAAAAAAATTTTTTATTTTTTATTTTATTGAAATTCAAAGAAATACAATGTTGAGATGCATAGATTATTTTATTAGAGGCTGGCATTTGTGAACATTAGTGGGACTGGGGAAGTTGTAGACACACAATTTTTATGCCCCTTGAGCCAGTGCTGCAATTTCAACAAATAGTTTTCGCGGCTGCTTTTGCTTGTTTGTACTTTGCTCCTCCCCTGCCCAATTTCACTATGAATGTTGTGGGTGTGCCGTGGGGCTTGCAAAGTTGCGCTGCTAGACTAAACCTGCCTGCCTATCTGTGCTCACTACTCAGTGACATGCGGCCCAGGGCTGTGCACTGACAGACTTGGAACAGAGTCAGAGAGCAGAATTTTCATAGTTTGCGTGCCTAAACCTTTTCTTCAGTGATTTATTTTATTTTTCTGCTGAGCCAGGGAGCAGCTCTAGGCATGAGCTTCATAATTAATGCAGTGCAGTTTACATATTTTGTATGTGTGTGTCTGAGTTTTTTTGTGTCTCAGTGTTTTTGTGTGTGTGTCTGAGTGTGTTTTCGAGTGTTTGTATGTGCATCTGAGTATGTTTTTAAGTGTGTCTGCTTTCTGGGGGGGGGGGGGTGACACCATGACTTACCGAACCGGGTGACACCAACCCTAGTGACGCCACTGAATATATATATCATATTCTGCTTTGTAGGATCCCCCCTTAGCCCCCAACCTGCCTGACCCCCCCCCAATGAGCTCTCTAACCCTCCCCCCACTATTAGTCACCATTTTTTCTACCAGTACCCACTTTGCAAAATAACTTTTTTTTATTTTTATAAACCTAACTTTTTCTGTAGTGTAGCTGCCCCCCTCCATACCCTACACCCTCCCCTTCCCAGATCATTCCCAGATCGCCCCCAGATCACTGCTCCTCTGCACCCACCACCCTCTCCCACCAAAAAAAAATCCCCAGCAACTGTCTTAGATCACGCTTCCAGCCGCTTGAAACCCTTAACGACGTACAGGGTACGTCTCTGGTCTTTAAAGACCAGTTTGTGTAAGACGTACCCTGTATGAAATGCGTCGTTAAGGGGTTAAACACTTTTAAGTTCCATAATACCCAAATATTTAAACACTTGAAAGTGATGCAGTATAGCTGTAAAAAGCTGACTAGAAAATATCACCTGAACATCTCTATGTAAAAAAGAAAGATATTTTACCTCAAAAGTTTCTCAGTAGCCACATCCCATTGTAAAGGACTTCTAAGTAGCACATCAGTATGTCTGTCCCGGGACAGCCGAAGGGATGAGCCTCGTGCACTCTCATGTTATTTACCTATTCAGTGTAAGGAAGTTTACAATGAAATCTCATGAGAGTTAAGTCACAGTAAAAGAGTTCATGACCTCTGCTGATGCTGATTGGCTGCTGTTCATTTCTTCATTCTTTATTTTTTTTACCTGCAGCTTGGCTACAGCTGAGTATAACTTTTTACACAGAACTTACTCTGCTGAGCTCAGGAAATTGTGAGGTAAAATATCTTCCTTTTTTATATAGTGATGCTCAGGTGATATTTTCCTGTCAGCTTTTTATAGTTATACTGCATCAGTTTCAAGTGATTTAGCATATGAGTATTATGGGGACTTCCGGGGCGGAGCTCACAGAGCTAGGCAGGTTACAGGCCGGCTTCTCAACTGAGCGTTCCATACTAAGCCGCAGTGCCATTATCCTAGCCGGTAAGACGGACCACTACCGAGCAGATATTTGAGCTGGGTTCCGGCTCAAAGGCGCTGAAGTCCCCAAGAAGCGTGAGGCCGATTTGCCACGGCTGCGGCTTGAGTGCTGGAGACCTTCAGGG